>NW_028143543.1:0-72549 GCF_977018435.1 Lepisma saccharinum
TAAACCCGAATGTGTGGTCAATGGAACATGTTTCCGATTCGTAGTAGAGGCACAATGTCAACAGGAACAAAGGCAGATAAATTGGTTTCTGAATTTAAAATTATATACGCAGTACTATGAGTCAGGAAGTCTTAGTAGCCTGGCTTCACTTTCGACTGGAAATGACAGAGCCAAAAAGAACAATTTTAACAAAGTAATTCATGCTTTTGCGTAAATGATATATTAATCTACAATGTACGCATTGTAATTAATTATTAATCTTAATTTATTAATGTGTAAAGGATGTATTTCACAGTATCAATTGTATTAGTTATCTTGTACTATTCGTCTCTGTAGCACTTATAACAAAACAAACGCATTTTAAATCATAATAAAGATAATTATGTTTGCTTATACCCCATAGGCATATGCTAAAATTACGCACTTTTTGTATTCTTAGATCCAGCCACTATAATAGTAGTAACTGGGGGTCCACTTAAGTAGTCTGCCCCGGGTTCCCCTTGAGTCTCGTTACGCCCCTGCCCCCCCATACTTAGATATAGAAGGAATATTATGTACCCACTCTTTTCCGTTATATCCGATAAAAAGAAAACTTCAAGAAATGTGGCTAATAAAACGACAGTCAGTTGTGCATTCCACATTATCTACATTCAAGCAGTGTGTTCACATCTGCAAATTCGATTGCAAACTGAAACAAATGCTATGAATAATGGTTTACGTAACTAGGTGGAAGGGCAAACAATAAGAGACTTCAAGAACACATTAGTTTCTATTAAATTAACATGTAAGTGATATGTTTTGTTTATATTTATACACTTTGCGGTAGCCGAAAAAAGGAGGTGAGATATGGGGAAGAAATAACAGGCCGGTCTAATTTGTGTATTCCATGATAGTTGGGTAATGGGTTCAGTTTTCTCATATATTGGTATCTTTGTCTCAGCGCCTTGGGTGGCAATCCCTTTCGCAGCTATAGCTCCGTTCCTTACTAGTCCAATTTGATATATTTTTAAAATCTTATCTATGACTATATGGTTACCAACTTCAAAGAAAGAGAGAGAGAGAGAACGAGAGATGTATTCAATATTCACACACAGACAGACATAATTCTTTTTATACATTTCTGATATGATTCTTAGTAAAGTATGTTTGAAGTCAAAACTAATTGCTTGGCTTTGTTGTTATAATACAATCTCTTCCTCTCGGAAAATTTTAATGGGTGGAAACTTTTGGAACAAAATCGTTGGTGGGAAGGTGGGAGATCCCCCTCCCCCGTTGGATTTTGTACCACAAAAACTTTGGTAGAATTGCAGATGGACGATCAATTGTAGACTTGCAATATTATGGTTCAAAGTAACGGAGAATATGCAACTCTGCAATAGCCCCCTCCTTTCCCTGACCCGACAATCAAAAGTACAGTCGTTTACAGAGAAAGGGGTATCACACGGTGTACAGCTTAGGGATAATTGCTTACATCAAATTTTCTAAAGTATTCGAATAGTACAGTATTCCCAAAATAAATAATGTTTTCAAATTTAATTTGTCTTATGCCAGCACCATTAAACAGCCATGATTTAATTTGATTTACAATAATGATAATTTATGTTTACAACATAACATATTTATAAGTTAAATGATACATTATTCTTACAATGAAGAACATGTCTGAAGGTGAATTAACAAAAAGAGACATTTTCTCGTCAAGACTGCAGTTCGAAAAAAGTCGGCACCAGGATAGGGATTCAAAATAGTGAACTCTCCCGACCAAATTGAGACGTTTTGTACCTTTGCATAAATGGTTATAAAACTAATTACTAAATATAGTAGGCTGTAAACTTCTGGAGTCTGCCTCTCTTCAGAAACAACACATTCATTTATGAAAAAAGATAATCTAAATTCTTGGAAAATCTGAAAAATCGTCCATGTTATTTTTGTAGGTATTCATGGCTCGAGGAAGGGGGTCATGGCCCCCTTAGGTACCGGCCTGAATGACTGTGCAAAATGTAGTGTAAGCGATGCCTAAATCTGCAGGTATAGCAATTCTAATTTTATGTGGATTAGCGTCCACTTCATGTATAAATTTTACTTTCTAGTCAAGCATGTAATTCTTCTTCTCTGTATTCTCCATGGCCTACCAATAGCAAACTGAACACTCTCACTTTTGTGGCATTGTTATAGCTTCGTTATGTACAAATCAACTGTATATTAATGAAAATTAGTACGTACACCACCGAATTACGTATAAATCCATTACGTACAAATAAGGTTTAATTAACACTTTTTATACTTTGCCGGGACCTAGAGTAATTTACGTAAGTAGTGACAATTAGAGAGTTCTCAATAATCTTTTGGGGCTCGAATCATCATGCGGGGCTCGTCAGTGTTGCCAACCCACTCTACAAAAATTCCACTATATGATATTTTGAAACCTTTTACGGTGTATGTTAACCTCACAAGCAGTGTTGCCAACTCGGGGCGAGGCGTAGCCTTTTATGGTGTATGTTAACCCCACCAGCAGTGTTTCCAACTTGTCGTAGCCTTTCACGGTGTATAATTTTTAGCTTTTTTTTTTGTGTGTGTGTGTGTGTACATGTGCCCGGGCGAGGCGTAGCTTTTCACGGTGTATGTTAACCTCACTAGCAGTGTTTCCTACTAGGAGTGTTTCCAAGTTGTCGTAGCTTTTTACGGTGTATAATTTTTTTAGCTTTTTGTGTGTGTGTGAGTGTACGTGTGCCCGAACAAAACGTAGCTTTTCACGATGTGTTTTTGATAATGTATGTTAACCTTACTGGCAGTGTTGCCAATTTGCTCTTCAAAACACTAAACTCGCTGAAATAGCGCTCGCTGAAAATGGGCGCTCGGGGTCAGTTCTCGGAGAGAGGTTAACTTAACCTAATTTTTTTTGTACGAAGCAAACATATCCCACTCTCTTCTTCCCCGGCATGCTTTACGTTTGCGTAGGGGGTAAAGAAAAAGGGTTTTGTTTTACCAACGCCTGAAATTGGCTTGCTCGAAACGAATCGCTAAATATAAAATAAAATAACAATGCCTATGAACCTGTTTGGCTTCAGGAAGCAGGCTATGGAGGCATCCGCCCAAAGCGCACCGTCGCCACCTGCCAGCTGGGACCTGTTACCCTCCCTATTATCTAAACTCAACGGTTTGTTGATTATTCACTTGAATAGCATCCTGACCCAGTACGACGAGGATGTGGGCAAGATTTTCTACATATTCAACAACAACTTGAATTATTACCAGTTCCCCATCTCCGGCAAACTGCAGTTTGACATGAATCCAGAGAATAAAGGAGAGGCCAAAATTTCTTCCGGCAGGAACATCTATCGCATCAAACACGATAGGATGAACAGTGCCACCACGTACGATGTATCTGCTGGCGATCGCCTGTACATAGAGCTCTTGGACGACTACGACAAACTCATCCCTCTTTTCATAGAAATGAAAATTAGCTATCCTATAATAAATAACAATAATGCCTAACGATATTTTTGGCCATACGAAACGCGACGACCATGGCGACGAGCTTCTCATGCTCGACGTCAGGGTCAAGAAGCTGCGAAGCGATCTGCAGGCCCTCCAGTCCACGCTCAACTCCAGCCTCCAGTCCGAGATAGCCAGCTTGCAGTCTCAGTGCTTGGACCCTGTACTCAAGATTGATGCAGAGCTAAAATCGCTGCTGCAAAAATACACCGACCTCGCGTCGATAGACAATCTCGACAAGCTGGCACTGAGTGTGGGCAATCTGCAGAACGAACTTCTGAAGCTGCAACAAACGCAAACCTCAGACGTTGAACAGCTGAAACAACGCTTGCAGGATCAAACAAGCAACATCCAGACCGAACTGCAAACTATCATCCAAAGCATTAAAACACAAGGCGACTACGATCGCGTGAACGCTAGTATTGCTAAATTGCGCGAACAGTTTCAATCTTTCGAAATCCCTACGTTGGAAAGCATCAAGGCTGAGCTTCAAACGGATGCTTTGCATGCGGCCATCAACGAAGTAAAAACTAAACTCCAAACGCTGGAGGATTTTATCAACAATCTACCGTCGTCCAGCGAACTGAACGCCATTGCCCGTAGCGTGGCCAACATCAAACTCCAACTTGAGACCTACGAGGATTTCGGGAAGCTGCAAGGCACCATAACCCATATTGAGGATGCTCTTGCTGCCATTAGAAATGATCTGGCGAACGTTCACGATGAGCTGGAAACCAAACTGCCGGGCATCAGGGATACACTGGCCAACGTCCAACAGCAAATCGCCAAACTGGAAAATCTGAATGCAGAATCCGAGTTGTCTCATTTCCATCACTTGATCGACGACATACAGACTAAGTTGGAAACCCTGCAACAATCTACCCCCACCCAGGATGACATAACGCAACTGCAAGAAGGCATACGTGCTGCTGCCGATGCCTCCGAGTTGGACGCGGTGAAAAAAGCTTTGGAATCACTCCAAAACACGGTGGCCACCCTGCCTACCTCTCAGGAACTGAAAAGCGTGAAGAGAACTCTCAACCGAATACTCAAATCCGACGACATCAAAAACATCCAATCCGAAATTGAATCGATACGGGGGTCTGTCGCGATTTTACCTACCAACCAGAACATCACCGAGCTGCATGAATTGTTTGCGGAAATTAGAACCCAGGTCCACGACCTTGTAATACAGAGCTCCAAGTTGACGCTTGTAGAAAGCCTGCAGCAGATTATTGCCAGCGTGAAAGAGCAAATTGGGAGTATCGAGGCAAGTCAGGAATCGACTATAGCTAATTTCAGCACCCAACTACATGACTTAAATGAAAAATTCAAGAGCCTTATTGTCGATGTAAAGATCAAACCAAACTACGACACTGTTGTTCATGCTATCGAGGAACACCTGGAATCGGTGAATGGCAGATTGGAGGATGTGGAGACTGAGGTTCGAACCAACGTAAACACTCTAAATGCCAGCATCGACAATCTCAAGTCTACGATTGTCATCGAACTGTACAGCATACCAAACAGAGAGTTCTCCTCCCCTTTCAATCCAGGTTACAAACTCTACATGTTGACTCCTGCAAAAGCCTATCATCAATTTTTCCTCGCTGGCACACTTCAGTTCGTCAAGGTTTCCTATTGGTCTTTGCCTCACGCAACCCACTACCCAATCATGACCGTGACGAACATTGGCGATGAGCCTAAAATAAGAGGAGTTGAGCTGGTCGATTTCACACACCCCGAAAGTCGCGAGACTGCCTATGCCGAAGATGCCACTCAAATTATCGACATAGAAATAGGTGACAAGCTGTATATAGAAAACCCAGCATTGTCTGCAGCCAGAAATCCCATCCAGGCTATATTCTTATTTTCGCGCCATGTCTAGGCAGGGTATCGTGAACGAGCTGCATAAACCTGCACGACGAAACTACAAACGACTGGCGGTGGTGACCAAAGGCGTGGATGACCTTTGGCAGGCTGACCTTGTGGAAATGAGTTGCGGCAACCTAAAAAATTTACATAAAATCAACAAAGGATACAAGTATCTTCTTACTGTTATAGATACATTTTCAAAATTTGCGTGGGCTTTGCCCCTCAAGGCTAAAACAGGTGTGTGCGTAATGGAAGCATTCAAAACTATTTTCAATGAAAGTGGCAGGCGACCTCGATTTCTTCAAACGGATAACGGAAAAGAATTTTACAACTCGGTATTTCAACAGTTTGTTCAGAAGCAAAATATTCAACATTACTCGACTTTCAGTCACATCAAAGCCAGCATAGTGGAACGTTTTAACCGTACTCTCAAAACACGCATGTGGAAACGATTTACGCTTCAAGGTAACCACAAGTGGGTAGACGTGCTTCCGGAACTCGTAAACGACTATAATCACAGTTTGCATAGCACGATACGCATGAAGCCTGCCGATGTCAGCAAGTCTGATGAGGCACGACTGATCTCTACTGTTTATTGCCCCAAGTACCGGCCCACTAACAAAAAACCGAAATTCAAAATTGGAGACCAAGTAAGAATTAGTAAATTTAAGCGCACGTTTGAAAAAGGCTTTACCAAAAACTGGAGTACGGAACTTTTCACTGTTGCTCGATTGTTACCCGGTAACCGTCACACGTATATAATAAAAGATAGTCGCGACGAAACTTTGAAAGGGCGATTCTACGAGGAGGAACTCTCCAAAACAAAATACCCCAATACGTATCTTATCGAAAAAGTATTACGTAGAAAAGGTGACAAACTGTTGGTGAAATGGTTGGGTCTCGAGGAAAAAAGTTGGATCGATGCAAACGAAGTGATTGTGTAACGGGTGCTTGGGATGTGGTGAGGCGACTGCCAGATTTTCCCTCGGAGTGTCAGGCTAGGAAAAACGGTGAATTGTTGCCGGACAACATTCGCAGCCTTATTGTCGGACCTTCAGGGTGTGGGAAAACAACTTTACTTATTGATAATTTTCTTCTTGCTCCCGACTGGTTAGATTGGAAGAACAGGCACTTGTATGTTTTTTCCAAAAGTTTGGAGCAAGCAAAATATCAGCAGCTGACAAAACTGTACGAAGGGCTGAGCATAGCTACCTTTGCCTCCGAAGTAATGCCACTAAACTGCTGCCATGAAAATTCGGTGGTGGTCTTCGACGATGTGATTTTGGAGAACCAGAACGAGATTCGCAATTTTTTTACACAGGGGCGGCACAGAGGCATGGACTGCTTCTATCTTGCTCAGACTTTTTCTAAAATTCCCAAGCAGCTTCTCCGAGACAACGCTAATTTTATTTGCTTGTTTCGTCAAGACCACACCAATTTAAAACACGCCTACGATGATTATGTAGGCGGGGACATGAACTACAATCAGTTTTCCAAATTTTGCTCTTCATGCTGGAATCAAGATGATTTCGGATTCGCCACGATAGACATGACGAGGAAACCCAATGACGGAAAATACAGAAACAAAATAAACAACTTTCTAAACGTTGCGACGTTACAAGAAACGTCTTGACGTATTATAAATAACAAATAATGAAACGCAAACTCGCAGACGACAACTTGAAGCTGCGCGACTACCTGGCCAAACGCTTCAGGGGTTGGAAATCAGAGAATCGCGGAATTTACGAAGAGAAAAAGCGACAGGACCAACCTATTATTGATGCTATAAGTGGACTAGGTAAAGACATCAAAGATGTTACCGAGCAAAATAAAGATTTAATCAACGAGCTCGTGCCACTTGCTGCTCGAAATTATGCTGTGCCTACACCGATATCCAGTATTCACACTACCCCGTTCGAACTTGGAGCTGCACCTCTGAGACGTCAGGTTCTAGGCAGTACCTCTTCGGACAAGGTAGTTGAATTAGGTCCGTTGGCGAGAGATTACCTGAGCACCGGGAAATTTGAAAAGGACGAGGTGTTTGGATTGTACCCCTCTGTGGAACCTAACGAGGGTGTGGTTTGGAAAATTGGAAAGTCAAAAGTTACGTTCGAAGATGACGACGTGAAAATTAATTTGGGCGAGAAGAACAGCTGGACTAGGTATCCTGGCACTGTGGGCCTGTGGGAACTTATCACCAAAAAGCAACCTAAAGATTATACAGACGAGGATTACCAAAGTTACACAGAAATTTTAATCATGACGGATGCCCTGTACCAAAACAACGATGCAACACAGAATCGCGTAAAATCAAGCAGTGGAGAAAAATACAGGAACCTCATCAAGCCAATATGGAACCAAATTAAAACTGGCAGCGGTGTCAAACTCTACAATACCATACCTAAAGAGTTTGTTTGGATAGACGACGTAAGGAAGCTTGTAGATCGATTGCTGGTTATCGCAGGCGAAGAAAATGCAGGCAATCGCAACTTCCACAACGAGAAGGTGGGCATCATGGACATAATTAGCACCAAGCTTAGCAACTTTATTGTCAACGACAACAAAGGTATAGGTTACCTTATCAAAATCATCAACACCCTGCCTCCCAAATTCTGGAATGTGGCCGAGGGTCGAGGTCTCGTGAACGACATCATCAACAAGCTACCCTTCGAGATGCACCTACCAGGTTACCAATACTGCGGACCGGGTACTAAACTGGAACGGCGACTGGAGAGAGGAGACAAGGGGGTAAATCTGCTGGATGCTGCATGCAAGGATCACGATATTGCTTACAACACATATACGAATTTAGATGCGCGTCACGATGCTGATAGAAAATTGGAGCATGCCTCGTTCGGGAGACTCGTCAGCAGAGACGCCTCGCTGGGTGAACGGGTTGCAGCATTGGGTACGACGATTGCCATGAACACAAAACGAAAATTGGGGTGGGGGCTGTAATTAAATAACATACAGTAAAAAAATGTCTACGCATATAACAAACTTACCAACAGAAGTGTTATACAAAATATTTACATTTACTTTCGACGATAGTCACGAGGATGTTAAAAAGCTTATTGATTTAGTTAAAATAACACCACAATTTCGCTTGCCCTGTGAAATGCTACTTCTGGATCATCTGAGAAAAATAAGCGGTGTAAAATCTTCTTCTTCTCCCCATGCTTTTTTTCGGGCTGCTGATGAAAAATTGGCTGATAAGATGGACGAACTTCACGAGTGGAGACAGGGGAGGAGACGATATACAGACGACTGGTATGCTTCAAATGCAGAAACCAGCAGGATCATCGATCACTTGATCGCATTAGGCAATGCCGAAATTTTTTTCTATAAATAACACACTGTAAAAAATCTACGAGACCAAAAAAATATTATTCGATATGAGTAAAAAAATTAGTGACGTCCAGGCATTAAAACAAATGCTAAATTTGTCAGTCGAATATATAAAAATTCAGGAATTGGAAGTGGACAAACCTTATGCAATAACTTCTGGTTCAATTGTTGCAACCCAGTTTGGTCCTAAAGTACGTCTGTTGCTCAACGGACAATACAGTCTATTTTTACCAGATCGATACGCTAGCATGTTATCCGACGAGAAGCTATCCATTTTAATCGAGAACACAACTCGAATCGTGTACAAGGGGACAAAAGAACTTCTTGGTAAGAAAACAAAGCACATAATCGAATTTGTTTAATAGCTGCAAAGTATATATAAATAACATACCGTAAAAAAATTACACGGGAGGGAAAACAAAAAATCTCTGAACATATATAAAATAACATACCGTAAAAAAAAAATTACATCATGAAGGCCAAGGGCATCGTGTACCAGATACCATATTCGAATCTGAAAACGCTGGGTGCCCTCGATGGGTTACTCACCAAGAAACAACGCGAGAAGAAACGTTCATGCTTGTCTAAAGGACACGGAATGAAATTGCTGCTCAGCACTCCACAATTGAAAAAGTTGCAGCATTCGCGGAAGCAGCAGAAGATTGGAGGTTTCATATTCAGCATTCCGGCCATCTTGGCAGCTTTGGGTGCAGTGGGCAGCTTGGCAGGAGGCAGTGCTGCCATTGCCAAAACCGTCATCGATGCAAAAAAGAACAAGGCCGAGCTGGAAGAACAGAAACGTCACAACCTGGCTATGGAAAAGAAGGGGAAAGGTGTGACCAAAAAGCGAAAAAACAACCTCGATGCTTTGAAGAAATATAAAAAAAAGAAGAAGCCCTGTCCAACTTCGATATTGAATCTCTGATCGAACTGTTGGGAATAAGGAACTTTAGGGGTGTTTTCATGTCCGATTCTCTACCCTCTGCTGTGAAGAAAAAGGAGTATGGCGTGGTCAACCTGGACAGTTACAAAAATCCTGGTACACATTGGATATGCTACCTCAAAATTGACGATGACAAAGCATTTGTTTTCGATTCGTTCGGTGGCACACCGCCTCCCAGGTTGGTGAAGTATCTCAGTGTTGCCAACCTCTACTACAATGACGAACGCATCCAGGGTTTCACCGATGTTAACTGCGGCCACCTATGCCTTTCCGTTCTCGCATACATGTCTAAAATAAATAACCCCTCAGTGGAGCATTTTCAGAAAGCATTGTGGTACCTAAAACACCATGGGAGTGTTCCATCTCACCAGCGAGACTTCGGTCTTGAAACTCGCGTTGCATGACGACATCATCTATCCTAAATCTATTGCTCTTCGTGCATTCTACAGCATGTACCTGATACCCAATGTCACGGAGCACAATAACAAAATTACTGTTGGAAATGAAAAAATAGTTATCACGCCAGGACAGTACAATCTGTCTACCTTGCAAGCCCAATTGCCAAGAAATATACTGCTATCTCAAAATTCTGTAACTCACAGAGTTGAAATTGTGTCTGCTACGGAAACAGTAGACCTAGGCACTGTTGGAGAGCTTCTGGGATTCGAGAACAACACAAAGCTCGAAGCTGGCATCAAGCACATCGGTGCCAACATTCCTAAATTTCTAGCCATCGAGACTCTGAACATACATTGCAACGTGGCAGAAGGCATGATCACCAAATCCTCGGATGGCATTCCAGGCAGCCACAAGCAGACAGGTATCATCGCTACGTTCAAACCAAACTCTGAATTCATGGAACCGATTATATACACACCCTCACCACCGATATACTTCCCCATATCTCGTAATCGCATAGACAACATAGAATTGGCAGTGACAAACGAGAAGGGGGAGGTGGTGAATTTTGCCGGAGCTACTACCACCGCCGTCGTGGAGATTAACGTATAATAAATAACAATCATGGAGCAAATCGAAAGTTACGAGTTGCAGTCCTTCCCACCCAATCGTCGCACGTTCGCCAATTTGAACGAACCGAACAGGGAGATTGAATACGATGTGGACGTCGGGGATGGGTTCATTCACCCTCACAGAGCTGATTTGTATATCAAGTTTGATGTGGTGAAGAGAGACAACGGGGAAGCATTTAACGCCAATGCAAATTTAAAACTTGTGGACAATTTTGTACCGCATCTGTTCTCGCAAGTGGAAGTTAGAAAGCATGGCACCGTCATCGATAGGGTTGACTACCCCGGGATTACTTCTACAGCTGTGGGAACACTGAAGCTCTCCAAGACCGATGCAGCATACTACCAGGCAGGGGGGTTCGAAGTAGATACAAAAATCAAAACTCGAAGCCACACAGTACTGTTTCCCATGCGCTTGCTTCCAGGCTTCTTCTCCGACTACACGGAGATTATGTGGAAGGGTGGCTTGCGCGTCACTTTTCGCAGAAGCGCCAACGACAACGATGTGCTGATGCGTTACAGCACCTTGGGTGCAGATGGTGCAGCACTTGCCAACACACTACCCGACGCAGCCAAGTGCGTCATCCAGTTCATGGAGCTGCGCATGCCTGTGGTGGAATACGAATCTAACTACGGTCTCAAGTACAAAGCCGACATCTTGAAGAACCCCCAAGTACCCATCCAATTTTACGGTTACCAGTGTGTGCAGAAACCTGCTTCCGGCAGCCATTTTGAATTCGATGTTACTACGCAGTTCAACAGCATCCGGTACGATATGCCTGAGTTTGCGGTCGTGCTCTTCCAGACAGGGAAAGATAATAACCAAGAGAAAGATTCTAGCCAGTTCGATAATTGCAAAATTAAGAATGTTTACCTCAAAAATGGAAGGAATGAAGTTTTTCCACGCGAGAATTATAACTTAAACATTACGAACAACGATTACCTGAAATTTTACGAGGCGTACACAGCTTACAAGAGAGTGACCTCCGGCAATGTGGACGTGTACTACAACCCCAACGAGTTCATAGCTCGCAGACCCATGTTTGTCATCAACACATCTAAAAGAAAGCAGGTGGTTGTTAACGATCGTACCAACATCAAGATTGTATGCGAGTTCCACGACGCCTTGCCTGCAGATACTCTGTGCAGTGTCATTCTTATTGCAGAGAAAACATTTGTGTATGACGTCAAAAATGAAAGAGTGACTGAACAGTTTTAAATAAATAAAAAAAAAATAGCACACAATAAGAAATGTGGAATTTTATATACACAAGTACAAACTACAATAAGCAGTTTCCCAGAAGTTTAATTTTGCTGCGCCATGCATGTAATCGAGGAAGTGGAAGTAAATTAAAATTGTTTTTTTCGCATTGCCTATTACTTTTTGTTGCACTCTGGGCAGGCCTTACTAGTTTGGAGGCGATAGTGGCCCCACGGAAGTGTATGGACCCCACATTCAAGAATACACCTCTTGTCGTCGTGTGCATCCAGAGCAACTTTCCTGACAATATTAGTTGTAAGCACATGATCGACGCTTTGGATACGATGCTCTTTTTGTAGAATGGGCGATTTTGTTCTGAGGCACTCGCGGTAATCCTCAAACTTGAGGTGCTCCCGAACCACTTGCCTGCTTACACCCTTTGCCTTTTTTGTTACAGAACCCTCAGCCTGGATCGCATAGGCTTTGGCACAAAGTCCAGCATACCCCGTAATCACATCCCCGTTTTTCTCGTCCTTGAGTTTGCGGGTATTTTTTTGTTCCGGGGCAGAATTCCATACCGGTTCGGCTGGGGATAGCCCGATGTGTCGAAGAGCTTGACAAGAGCTGGAACTTTGGCTATATCACCATACGCATCGGCCGTGCGAACATGGTACACCAAGCTGTCTGTGTCTGTGTAGAGGAACGAGATATTGTGGTTGTAGTGTGCACGTAGTATGTCGTAATATGTCTTGAACATGCACAACTTGCTCAGATCCAAAACTGCAGCTCCCACATAGATGGGCTTGTTGAGTAGCACCTCGCCCCGGTTCATGTGAATCAGAGACATCTGTTCGTTGTAAATTGTTCGAGACCTGAACAGCGGGCTTGCAACAAGTCGACAACACTGTGTTTTCTTCGTCACCAACCTCACATCAACGCGATTTCGCACATTCTCCATGGTCTTCCCAAATACCGCATTGTTCATTAATTTGAAAAAATCGCGATCAAGTTCCGAAGTGGCAGCAGTGCGATGGTTGGTGTTCAGTTCGATGTACGGCTTCAACCATGGAGACTGCCTGAACAAGAGCACGCGGTAAACTGCTTTGACCGAGACCCCTTGCTGCATTAACCACTGGAGGTTCCGGTAGTGTAGCACATAATGCTTTTTGGGCTCCAAGTCCATGACGAGCTTCGGTTGATCCGAGCCAGGTGGACACTTGAATTCCGGAGCAGGCGAAAGGTCACAGAATGTATCCTGCAGCTTCTCGGGGAAGTCAAGGTCCACCTCGGCAAAAAACCCAAACTCGTCGCACTCTTTTTCGATGTCGTGGTATAAAGGATCAACCCACTCAAACTGTCCTGTTGGGAGTGGCTGCATCATGGAGTGCCCGTAAAGATTATTCACATCAGTGTACATGATGTAGCTTGATGGTTGGGAGCGGTCGTAACCAGTGGCCATGTGGTGATTGTTGGCGTGTGCGAAGCGTTGCGACACTTGGACCATGCCGCCCCGGATAGCTCTCTCGATGAAAAGCATGATATTAATATCGGAGATAAGTGAAAGTTTAATTTTAGTCAGCAGGAGCATGGCCGACCATGCCAGTCCAGGAAGGCTGTAAAAATATACAGGGTCCAGGTTGTAAATATTTATCGCAGTCGCCCGAAACGCCTGGAACACATCGGCAAGAAGCGTCACATCAAGCTTCAGGTATGCATCGTGGTAATCACCAAAAGTTCGGCAACCCAACTTGACCCACATAGACTGAGCATGCTTGTACTCCTCGTCGGTAATACCTGAACCTCTCAACTGGCTGTAGAACTTATCCTGGGGAGGCAGCAACTCTTCTTCGAACTTGGAAGGGTCGGTGACGTATTCGTAGGGGTAGACCCCTTTACGTCTGATGAGTGCGACATCTAAGTTCGGGAAACTTGATGTGGTAATGGCTAGTTGGTCGTCTCTGAGCTTCCCAGCAAGAGCATCGAGGCTTGCCTGGAGGAACATCAGAGAGTCGAGGAACCGAAGCTCGATGCTTCTGCTTGAGTCGGGGATCGGCACCCACTTGCTGATGCTAATATAACGCTCCTCGTTCTGTGCCAGGACATTGATTCTTGCATTGTCGTACCCTAGATGTGTGACCAAGTGATGGAAATCATATCCCGAGCCATTGTGAAAAAAGACCGGTATGAAGCGCGGGTCCCTGGCTCTCAAGTTACACCTGTTGCACCACGGGCCAATATAGCTTCCGGTCCCATAATGGTCATGGTGGTGGACCTTTTTGTTATCGTCATTGAAGACTGAGTTGCAAACAGGACAATTTAGAGCCATTTCGTGCTGATGCTTGTCTTCCGGAGACAGAGGTAGCATGGGCTTGGGGGCAAACAGCACCTTCCCTATCTTGATGCCTTCCTGTTGCATTCTCTTCAGGAAGTGTTTGACCGGGTCGGGACCGCGATACACATAGGGCTCGGAGGCAATATGTTGGTCTCGCCACACCACAACATAGGAGTAACTCGAGGCCTCGTGGATTTGGAAAGGAATAGTAGAGGATGTTTCGGGGTTGGGATGGCAGTTAGACAGAGGTTGAAGAAAGGCCTCGAAGTCTGCTACAATATAGGCAGGATGCTTCACCATAGCACTGTGCATGCGAAAACACTCTACTGCACCAGGTTCGGGCAGGATAGTTCGTGCAGGCTTGTTGGTACCACAGTAGAACATGTGGCGAGCTAGCTTCTTAGCAGCAATGTTGGGTCCTCGAGAGTGTTTGAATTTATAATGGTTTTGGTTGTCGAAAGTGGACAGGCACCTGCGACACACCACAATGTGACCATTATGTCTATTTTTCTGATTTGAAACAAGTCTGGAAAAAGAGCGAATAAGCGTATAATGGTGGCAGGTGTTATTCTTGATAAGAAGAAGGTCAATTTGCTGTCCACTATCATCATCTACATCACTTACCCGAATAGGGTAGACGATGTTTGCCTCGGTGAGACCGTAAACATTGATGGCTAATTGCAGGCCCAACAAGTCACGAGCACGAACCTCAAACTTGCGAATATGCGAAACTTCTACAGGGTAGGCAATCCCGGCCATTGCATCCTCCAGTTCCGACTCATACTGCTTGTAGTGTGCAACATAGCGTGGACTGTTTTCCCAAGGTATAGGGTGCAATGCTGCCAGCACCGACCAGAGGAAGCATTTGGTGTCTTTGTTCTGAATATTGAGAACAGCTTTCCTTGCTTCAACCTCGGGTGGCAGGGCAATATAGCTAGACCCTGCCAGTGGCAGGAACTTGTTAAGTGTCAGACAAAGTTCGTGGGGGTCGCCACACAGCGAAACGCCCGAGCCTTCAGCCTGATGCTCCTCGTGCTTTGCCACAAGCTCCTCGACAAACTTGTCGTAGATGCTGTCGAGGTCAGTGACATCTGCCTGATGCAGTGTTTTTGCTTTTGTGGCATGGAAGAATTTATATATTTCATCAGACGGTTTCTTATACTTGCAGCATAGCACAGCATAGAATTTAGTGGGGTGTGTGGCCAATGCATCGTTGAGGATGGATATTATCTTAGCTCGCTCGCTCTCCAGAAAACTACGCACATCGCAGAAGCTGTCTGATGTTATGTCAAAGTCTTCTAATAAATGCTCAAACGCAAACCGGTCTGCTTTCTTCGCCAGCTTGACGCGTTTGGCAGGTGGCGATGCATCGAGGGAGGTTACTTCTACCTTTCGCTTGGAAGGTTGCGGTAGAGATGTTCCAGTGCTCTTGCAAGTAAGCTGGTGTCGCTTGAAGTTGGCAATAGTAATATTTTTTCCACACTTAGAGCACAGTTTGGTCGCACATATTCGCTTTCCCGGCACACAAGTACGACAGTGCCTTTGAAAATGTTTACTTGACACAGCAGTTTGGCACGTAGGGCAATTTTTTACAGAACGCATAATGCAGAGATTTTTTGGGGGTATGTTATTTAATACCCAATGCTGTGCAATGCAAAATATAATTGTTAACTTTTTTTTAACTATTCTCTATGACCTTACTTGGGTTTTTCCGTCAAATTATATGCTTCTAGTCTCCTATACTTTGGTGGAGCCCGTTCAGGTTCTATCCCCCGCCATGTGGGTTCCTCTGCCAATCCAGCAAAGGTGAGAAATCAGCGCTGTGCTCCGAAAACAACACCACTAATATGACATTATTATATTACGTAATAACTTGTCACCTAAACACTACAGCTTACAGGTTGGCAAAATCTGATATGAATGCAGATAATACGCTTAAGTCTTATTTATATATAATTTTCACGGGCGTACAATATTGTCAACAGTATCATATTTGAGCAGGTCGCTTGTCACCTAAACACTACAGCTCACAGGTTGGCAAAATCTCACATGAAAGCAGATAATACGCTTAAGTCTTATTTATATATAATTTTCACGGGCGTACAATATTGTCAACAGTATCATATTTGAGCAGGTCGCTTGTCACCTAAACACTACAGCTCACAGGTTGGTAAAATCTGATATGAAAGCAGATAATACGCTTAAGTCTTATTTATATGTAATTTTCACGGGCGTACAATATTGTCAACAGTATCATATTTGAGCAGGTCGCTTGTCACCTAAACACTACAGCTCACAGGTTGGCAAAATCTGACATGAAAGCAGATAATAGGCTTAAGTCTTATTTATATGTAATTTTCACGGGCGTACAATATTGTCAACAGTATCATATTTGAGCAGGTCGCTTGTCACCTAAACACTACAGCTCACAGGTTGGCAAAATCTCACATGAAAGCAGATAATACGCTTAAGTCTTATTTATATATAATTTTCACGGGCGTACAATATTGTCAACAGTATCATATTTGAGCAGGTCGCTTGTCACCTAAACACTACAGCTCACAGGTTGGTAAAATTTCACATGAAAGCAGATAATACGCTTAAGTCTTATTTATATATAATTTTCACGGGCGTACAATATTGTTAAGAGCGTCAGTTTCCGTAGAGCTCTCTTTTTCCATCTTCCCTCTATAAAGTGAAGCTGTAGAAGACACAATTAGCTAACCTAGCATACAACATACTTTCCTAATTAATATGGATATTGTCACACATTCCTCTTATTTTATACTGTTGTAAATAGAAAAGATTATGTACGGTAAATGTTTTGTACATTATAGGGAAAAAATGCAAAATATCCCCCAATTTTAATTCGATCCACCTCTGAATCGAATTTTTACATATTCTCACGCCGGCACATATGTTGTTCTATTTTGCTTCTTTTACTTGCCTTGCTTAATTAACTCTCGCTAATTAGCATTTTTTTGGAAGAAGTCAACTAGAACAACATATGGCGGTATGAGAAATATGCAAATTAAAGAATATTTTAGTAATATAAGGGCCCTAGCAATTAGCTTCGTCGACTAAGAGTACTCTTTTAAACGTCTTCAGCTAGATCGTATTACTACGCGAGGACGTTTAAAATGTTTGGGTGTTGAAAAAGTTTGACCCTACTTTTTTATTTCTATTGTTTGCTAATAGATGGCGCTGATAGTACCCTCTCCCCTCCCTCTCCCTCCTCCTCCTCTGCTGTATGACAAATAGCACAAACATAAAATCAAGATTTTGGAGAGCAAAACATAAAATTTGCAAGCATCTGATGTCGAACTAGGAACTTTATCTTTCGGGGAGTCAACATTATTTTTTTACTCAGTCGTCATATAACATGAACACACGCAAACATTCACATGTGCTTTTATTATTTTGTGTTCGGTAAGTACAAGTATATTCTTACATAAATTATTGTTTAATTTAATAAATTGTAAACTCGAAGCCTGCTATACTAACACTCCTTCTGTGTTTCATTATACTATTGAAAGCGAATGTTGCGTGCATACGGAAATAACACAGAAAAAAAAGCGGATGGAAGCAATTTAAAATCAGTGGAGCAAGGTTAGTATTACGAGAACGTAAAAACATGTGCTTTCATTCAACTTCGAAAAATAAGAATAAATGTGTGCATACAGAACACATATGCTTTCTTTTCACAGTTGTAAAATCATATAAATTGCACATGAAGTAAGTTGCGGGAAGGCTCTCTCTTTTATGTCTGTGTATATGTATTTTGTACAATTAGGTACAAGTATTGTACAATTAGGTACAAATTGTTGTACAATTATTTCCCCCAGTTGCCCAGTTGGAGTTGGGGGCACAACACTGGTACTATTTGTACTCACAGTGCTTACTCATGTATTTTGTTTAATATTTTATTTCAAATTCACTGTCAGAAACTAGTGCTGCCAGTTCCTGGATGTAGGTTTACCTACTCTGTTGGTTGTCACTGTCAAGCTTCCAGTATTCGTACAGCATAAAAAACTATAACCCCCCCCTCTCAAAATATATATATTGTATACGCCAAGATGCTCAATAGTCTAGCAACACATCATGAAAAAACATGCCAAGAAGACCCAGTGGGTTTATAAGTCAGTGCTGCCAACTCCTATTTGTAGGTTAGCTTAGCCTGTGAAATATCATATAGTGGAATTTTCTTCGGATGGGTTGGCAAAACCCAAGCCTCAAACAAAAAACATCCAATAGAGTTGCCAAATATAAAAAAAACAATAGGTCCCCCTCATAAAAAGCTACAGTAAAAACCCACAGTGTTGCCAACACTAGGCCCCCAACAGTATTGCCAAACATAAAAGATACATGGGCCTCTCAGGTCCTTTAATAAAAATTTACAGTGAAAAACCCAGTAGGTTAACAACACTGTCAAAAAATCTACGGCAGTGTTGCCAGATGTAAACAGGGGGCAATAGGCCCCCCTCATAAAAGGTTACAGTAAAAACCCACAGTGTTGCCAACTCTGTGCCCTCAAAATATACATCATAAAAAGCTACGACGAGCCCCCAAATGATGATTCGAGCCCCAAAAGATTATTCAGAACTCTCTTATTGTGACGTCGAGCATGAGAAGCTCGTCGCCATGGTCGTCGCGTTTCGTATGGCCAAAAATATCGTTAGGCATTATTGTTATTTATTATAGGATAGCTAATTTTCATTTCTATGAAAAGAGGGATGAGTTTGTCGTAGTCGTCCAAGAGCTCTATGTACAGGCGATCGCCAGCAGATACATCGTACGTGGTGGCACTGTTCATCCTATCGTGTTTGATGCGATAGATGTTCCTGCCGGAAGAAATTTTGGCCTCTCCTTTATTCTCTGGATTCATGTCAAACTGCAGTTTGCCGGAGATGGGGAACTGGTAATAATTCAAGTTGTTGTTGAATATGTAGAAAATCTTGCCCACATCCTCGTCGTACTGGGTCAGGATGCTATTCAAGTGTATAATCAACAAACCGTTGAGTTTAGATAATAGGGAGGGTAACAGGTCCCAGCTTGCAGGTGGCGACGGTGCGCTTTGGGCGGATGCCTCCATAGCCTGCTTCCTGAAGCCAAACAGGTTCATAGGCATTGTTATTTTATTTTATATTTAGCGATTCGTTTCGAGCAAGCCAATTTCAGGCGTTGGTAAAACAAAACCCTTTTTCTTTACCCCCTACGCAAACGTAAAGCATGCCGGGGAAGAAGAGAGTGGGATATGTTTGCTTCGTACAAAAAAAATTAGGTTAAGTTAATCTCTCTCCGAGAACTGACCCCGAGCGCCCATTTTCAGCGAGCGCTATTTCAGCGAGTTTAGTGTTTTGAAGAGCAAATTGGCAACACTGCCAGTAAGGTTAACATACATTATCAAAAACACATCGTGAAAAGCTACGTTTTGTTCGGGCACACGTACACTCACACACACACAAAAAGCTAAAAAAATTATACACCGTAAAAAGCTACGACAACTTGGAAACACTCCTAGTAGGAAACACTGCTAGTGAGGTTAACATACACCGTGAAAAGCTACGCCTCGCCCGGGCACATGTACACACACACACACAAAAAAAAAAGCTAAAAATTATACACCGTGAAAGGCTACGACAAGTTGGAAACACTGCTGGTGGGGTTAACATACACCATAAAAGGCTACGCCTCGCCCCGAGTTGGCAACACTGCTTGTGAGGTTAACATACACCGTAAAAGGTTTCAAAATATCATATAGTGGAATTTTTGTAGAGTGGGTTGGCAACACTGACGAGCCCCGCATGATGATTCGAGCCCCAAAAGATTATTGAGAACTCTCTAATTGTCACTACTTACGTACAAACATAATTACGCAGAACTGAGTTATTTATAAATCAGTGTCAACTGTAGTACTCACTTACCATTTTTTTGTAAAATTAAAATTATTAATACAGTAGAGTCTCGTTTATCCGACCTTCGCTTATCCGACATTCCGTATTATCCGACGTACCACCGGAAGAAAAAATCATCAATCGGCAACAAGAGCTACAAGTTGGGAGCGTGAGCGTAGTCTATTCTTAGTTTTTCCCGACTCTCGTACAAACTGTGTTCAACTTCAGACAATTCTGTAACTATAAGTTAATTTTTTCAGTTAATTGTTTCTGTATTGTTGTAAAACATGACTACTGTATTAGGTTCGTAATGTGTAAAATTATAACATTAGTTTGACGTTTAATAGGCTTCTTCTTAACACCTCCCTATTATCCGACATTATCGCTTATCCGACTTTCTGCCGGCCCGTTTATGTCGGATAAGCGAGACTCTACTGTACGTCTTTATCTAAATTCTTCCGTACCCAGTTTAGTTGATTGATAATGAAAGTACCCACTTATTGTTATTTCCTAAAATTACAATAATTTTAATTCACCCTTTCCCGTTGAACGTGATTATAACTGGAAATTCATATTTTTCTTTATGCATAGCTTTTATTATTTTTCATGATGAAAAGTTATCTTTGTATTACACAAAAGAGTGACTAAATAAGTTGTTTTAAAACCTCTATTTTTCTGACAGTCATGTGCACGTAGCACAGCTCCATCTCTTAGTCAATTTCTCAATTTATATCAATTATTCTTATTAGCAATTTGTTGAGAATAACCAATATACCTGGGAATATGCAACTGTATTCATGCATACCATGCATCTAAAAGAAAAGTTCAGAATGAGCCGGTGATGACTCTATACATCAGGTTTTCATGAACGTGACTCTTTTGACTGAAATGTTATCCAACGACAGCAAGTTGCGTAAGCTTATTATTTGAAATGGAAAGCAACAGTAATAAGTTACCAGGATTTACAGGAGCTACCCCTACCCCTCTTGCCAGCACCACACCATTACATTTTTAATGGGTGATATCTCCCCCAATGCCGTTAGCACCAATACCAGTAATATTTGTTTTGCATTTTTGTTTCTTTACATACAGAAGTTTTAGGTTTTGTTACAAGTCCACTATAGTAGTGTAAACTTATTGTTTCTACGCAGTACTTTGTAGGTATGCATTTGTAGCCTCTTTTTTTATCAATTGAATATCAGTTTTTGACATATTTTGACAATTTTTTGTCGATGTTTTAGCGTTTAGCGATGTTTTAGTAAAATTTTCAATTTACCTCTTTTTTTCCCACCTCGTACTTGTAGGTATATCACGATCTTACGTGATATAACGTAACCTATTCATTTTTTTTATTACGTGCTAAACTACACGAGAGCCTCTACGTGCTTTGACCTACTTTAGAGTAGTGCAGGCTGACCGGTTGACAAACCTTAATTGGGGTTCAGTGTTGCCAACCCACCCCAAGAAAATTTCACCATGGTGATATTTTACAGGCGAAGCTAACCTACCAATAGGAGTTGGCAACACTTGACTAGTTGCTTAACAAATCTCTTGTTTTTTAAAACATATGATATTTCACAGGCGAGGCTAACCTACAAGTTACAATTGACGGCGTAGCCTTCTATAAGATGATAACTATGCAGTAAGATGAAGAAGAAGACGCCAACTGGCAATAACGGTGTTAATGCTTCCTCCTCTCTACCCTGCCCTCCCTCACCGGGTCTCCTCCCTTATGGCACAGTGGTAGCCTTGTATTCAAGGGTTCGATACTCGCACAAGTGGTTCTTGAAACTGTAGGTCCAGCCCCGATTAGCCTTACTTACAGGGGGCTCTTGTAACGCCACGGGGCGAAGAAACATGCATACTGCTGTTTTTTTTGTTTCCACATGTATGTATGTATGTACGCGTATGTAATGCGATATTTGGGGGAAGAGGGGACCAAAATTTTGAACTTACGGCTGGTATTTAAAATTGTTTGGTCACTCGCTCGTTCCTGACATCATACACAAAAGTTTTCTCTGCAATAAGGATGACGCTGCACACGATGTCCTCGGGCAGCGCGTCGTGGAACCCGCAGACGACCTCGATGTTGGTGCGATCGTTGACCACCACCTGCTTCCTCTATGTCGTGTTGATGACGAACATGGGCCTGTGGGTTTTGAATTCGCTGGGCGTGTAGTACGTGTCGACGTTTCCCTCGGTCACGCGCTTGTAAGCAGAGTACGCTTCGTAAAGTTTGAGGTAATCATCTTTGGTCATGTCGAGGTTGTAATTTTCTCGCGGGAACACTTCGTTCCTGCCATTCTTCAGATAAACGTTTTTGATCTTGCAGTCGTCAAATTTGCTGGAATCTTTTTCCTGATTCTTGTCCCTCCCGGTCTGAAAGATCACTACGACGAAATCTGGCATGTCGAACTGTATGTTGTTGAACTGCGTCGTCACGTCGAATTCCATGTGACTTCCCGACGCTATTTTCTGCACGCACTGGTAACCGTGAAAGTGAATCGGCACCTGCGGACTTTTCAAGATCTCCGCTTTGTACTTGAGGGCGTAGTTCGTTTCGTATTCCACCACCGGCATTCTCAACTCCATGCTCCGGATGACGCATTTCGCTGCTTCGGGTAATGTGTTGGGCAGCGGCGTGATACCGTCCGCGTTCAAGTTGCTGTATCGCATCAGTGCGTCGTTGTCGTTGGCCGCTCTTCGAAATGTGATTCTCAGTCCTCCCTTCCACATGATCTAATTGTAGTCCGAGAAGAATCCCGGAAGCAGACGCATGGGAAAGAGCACCGTGTGACTTCTCGTCGATATTTTCGTCCCCGCTTCGAAACCCCCCCGCCTGATAGTATGCTGCGTTCGTTTTGGATAATTTCAATGTTCCCACTGCCGTCGACGTGATGCCTGGATAATCGATTCTGTCGATGACGGTGTTGTGTTTCCTCACCTCCACCTGCGAGAACAGGTGAGGCACGAAGTTGTCCACGAGTATCAAATTTGCTGCTGCGGGGAACGCGTCTCCGCTTTCTTTCTTCACCACGTCGAATTGAAGGTACAGGTCCGCTCTGTGAGGATGAACGAACCGGTCGCCTACGTCCACGTCGTATTCGATCTCCCGGTTCGCTTCGTTCAAATTTGCGAACTTGCGACGGTTGGGAGGGAAAGATTGCAATTCGTAACTTTCGATTTGCTCCATTTTTTTTAACTATGTGTGTTATTTATTATACGTCGATCTCCAGGACGGCCGTCGTCGTGGCACCTGCGAAATCCACCACGTCTCCTTTCTCGTTCGTCACCACCAACTCTATGTTGTCTATGCGGTTGCGACATACTGGAAAATAGATCGGCGAGTTGGTGTTTTAAGTCCACTTTATGCACAGTAAGGCTAATCGGGACTGGACCTACAGTTTAAAGTGGGATCCGAACCACTTGTGCCTCCACCGGGTATCGAACCCGGGTCCCCTTGATTACAAGGCAATGACGCTACCACTGCGCCATGGGGGAGGCCCAATAGATCGGCGAAGAGGGTGTGTAGATGATCGGTTCCATGAATTCGGAACTGGGTTTGAACGTGGCTATGATTCCCGTCTGCTTGTGACTTCCCAGCAACCCTTCAGATTTCGTGATCATTCCTTCCGCCACGTTACAGTGTACATTCAGAGTCTCTATGGCCAAGAATTTAGGAATATTGGCTCCCGTGTGCTTGATGCCAGCTTCGAGTTTGGTGTTGTTCTCGAAACCTAAAGGTTCTCCTATGGTGCCCAGGTCCACGGTCTCCGTCGCGGACACGATTTCCACTCTGTGCGTGACCGAATTTTGAGAAAGGTACGTGCCTTTGGGTAATTGAGCTTGCAAAGTAGAAAGATTGTATTGGCCTGGCGTGACGACGATATGTTCGCTTCCGACGCTAATTTTGTTGTTGTGCTGCGTGACGTTAGGTATGAGGTACATGCTGTAGAATGCACGCAGAGCTATGGATTTAGGATAGACGATGTCGTCGTGCAGCGTGAGTTTCAAGATCGAAGTTTCGCTCGTGAGATGGAACACGCCCATCGTGATGCTTTAGGTTCCACAATGCTTTCTGGAAATCTTCCACCTGGGGCTTATTTATTTTAGAGACAAACGCGAGCATGGAGAGACAGAGATGACCGCAGTTCACGTCTCCGAAGTTTTGAATGCGTTCGTCGTTGTAGTATATAGGATTGTTCGTTTTCAGATAACGAACTAAATTTGTAGGTGGAACACCTCCGAAAGAATCGAAAACGAATGCTTTATCATTTTTGTGGTAACATATCCAATGCGTGCCTGGATTTTCTTGACTGTCCAAGTTGACTACTCCACATTCTCTTCTTTTAACGGTTGAAGATAACGAGTCGGACATGAAAACTCCTCTGAAGTGTTTGATTTCTAATGGTTTGATCAGAGATTCAATATCTCGGTTGGTGAGTGCTGTTTCTTTTTTTAAAACTTCCTCATGACGCCCTTCTCCTTCTT
Organism: Lepisma saccharinum; assembly: GCF_977018435.1. Classification (NCBI taxonomy): domain Eukaryota; kingdom Metazoa; phylum Arthropoda; class Insecta; order Zygentoma; family Lepismatidae; genus Lepisma; species Lepisma saccharinum. The sequence continues at coordinate 24,608 of NW_028143543.1, forward strand.
CTCCATGGCCAGGTTGTGACGTTTCTGTTCTTCCAATTCCGCCTTGTTCTTCTTCGAGTCGATGACGGTTTTCGCGATGGCGGCGCTACCGCCCAGCCAAACTTCCAACGGCCCCCAATGCTGCCAGGATGGCCGGGATGCTGAATATGAACCCCCCTGTCTTTTGCTGTTTCCGCGAACGCTGCAACCGTCTCAATTGAGGTGTGCTGAACAGCAATTTCATTCCATGTCCTTTGGACAAGCAAGAACGTTTCTTCTCGCGTTGTTTCTTGGTGAGTAACCCATCGAGGGCACCCAGCGTTTTCAGATTCGAATATGGTATCTGGTACACGACACCCTTGGGCTTCATGTTTTTTTTTCACGGTATGTTATTTATATATATGTTCTGAGATTTTTTTTTGTTTCCCTCTCTCGTGTAATTTTTTTTTCAAGGTATGTTATTTATATCGTCTCACTCAACACAGCTGTGGCGGTGTGTTATTTATATATATGTATTCTGGGAAAGAAAAAAAGTTTTTGCTTCGCCTAATACTATCATTTGGTTTACAAGATCGTCAGTTTCAATGTTCGACGCGTACCAGTCTTCGGTAAATCTTCTTCTCCCCTGCCTCCACTCGTGCAGCTCGTCTAACCTATCATCAATTTTTTTGTCTGCAGCTCGAAAGAGAGTCTCGGGATCGGAACATTTTTTCATTCCGCTTATTTCTCGGAGGTGATCCATGAAAATCATTTTGCACGGTGAATGAAATTCTGGCTTTACTTTACACAAGTCTATGAGTTTAGTTACATCCCCGTCGAACGTGAACGTAAATATTTCGTGCAACACTTCGGGAGGAAGTTGAGTTATACAAGTTGTCATTTTTCATGGTATGTTATTTATATACAGGGTGATTCTAAAGGTATAGTACAAACGAAAACCACAGATACCTCCCATGAAATAGAGACGAAAGTTCCCCTTCCACTTTGCCGAGAGATGCCTCCGTGAGGAGCTAGACAACGCCGAAACAGTGTGAAAATGAACTTCACACCTCTGTACAGCCAGTACCAGTGAAGATAGAAAGGCGGAACAAACGAAGTCAAAAGGAACACCAAAGTCGCCCATCCGAAAAACACTAGGCGGCAGCTGCGCAACGCATGCGCATGGGGTTCCACAGAGGAAATAGGAGTGTCCCGCAAGACAAGTGAAGGGAAAGGGTAGCGATCGACAACGGTAGGGACAAAAGAAGCAATGAAGCATGAAGTAACAATTGCACAGCGGGAAACAAACACATACAGCGCGTGGGGAGTCCCCAAACACAGTGGAAAAACACCGCAGCAAGAACAAAGCACTGTTCTACAAAAGAGAAAGAGGACCGGACGGGGAATGGTACCTGTCAAGGAGACAACAAATGCGGGACGAGGGATTCCCCGTAGCAGCACCGAGGGGATGTCACACAGAGGTCGTGCGCCAGCAGGACAAACACAGCAACTACGGGCACAGGAGGTTTATTGCCACGCAAAGGTGCACTTACAGATAGGAATAGTACGTAGTACGTAGTCGTACCCCGGACTGACGTTGTTACAAAAGTTGCTCAAATTGACGACCACCACATTCAATGCAGGCATTGCAGCGTCGCAGGAAATTCTGGCGAACCCTATCAAAAATCCCTGGCATGGTACACACCTCGGCCGATGCTGCAAGTATCCGCGCTACCATTGTTTCCTTGTCAGGCACCGGGGTCTCGTAGACGAGTGTTTTCACATGGCCCCACAAGAAGAAATCCATTGGTGTGAGGTCAGGCGAGCGGGCGGGCCAGGGGACGGGGCCCTCTCTGCCGATCCAGCGCTGTGGGTAGGTATGGTGCAAAAGGGTTCGCACTCTGCCATCAAAATGTGCAGGCGCTCCATCCAATTGAAACCACATACGATGTCGCACGTTGAGGGGTACATCTTCTAGCAGCTCTGGAAGGACTGATGCAAGAAATGTGCGATAGAGGCGGCCATTTAAACGTGGTGGCAGCAGGTATGGACCGATAATCTGTTCATCGATGATACCTGCCCAGATATTCACTCCAAACTGGGTCTGATGGTGCACCTCGACTGCTGCATGTGGATTTTCATAATCCCACACATGGCTGTTTCGGCAATTGAAGATGCCCTCACGGGTGAATGTTGCCTCGTCCGTGAAAAGCACATGGCGCAAAAAACGGGGATCGTCGGTACAAAACTGCAACAGTCGTTGACAGAATTCCACACGTCGTGGGTAATCCCCAGCCTGCAACGCGTGGACTCGCTGTGGATGATAGGGATACAGCAGATCATCATGAAGGACACGCCACACTGTCGACTGTGATACTCCCACTGCACGTGCAATGCTACGGGTGCTAGTGGACGGTGTGTCGTCCACGCGAGCAAGTACGTCCTCCTCGACCGCCGCGGTGCGCACATGTCTTGGGTGACCGACATGATGGCCTGCACGTAACACACCCGATTCACCAAGGGTACGGTGCACGTTCGAAAACAACCTGCTGTCGGGTTGTCGCCTCTCCGGATACCGTCCGCGATAAAGGCGTGCAGCTGCTCGGCCATTGCCATCTGCAAGGCCGTAGACAAAATGCATGTCCCTCAGTTCTACAAATGTGTAGCGTTCCATGGTACGGTGAGGATAGTGCCAATTATGGAATACTGTACTGCAGTGCACAGGTGGCACACACACACACACTGGTCACAACGGCTTCGAAACAACGTACTCAATTGTCGTACGTCAAGCACACCACCACCGCACCGGCTCTTTCACTGACACGCTCCCTGACGCTGCACTTCCAATCAGCCCACACGTCCGCACGGCGCTGTGGTACAATCAGCTGACGTTCCTGACCCAGCCGTGCCTGTGCTCTTCACTACCTGACCACTGCCGTCAGGTGGGGCCATGTACTCTGGGGCCTTGTCATCGTGGAACACATGTAGCGTCCTTCATTCTTGCCCCATTCACCCACAACACGTACTTCGTCCGTCTTGCTCGAGCCGACGGGGAGCACTACGTACGATCGTGTGGTGCTTGTGTACACCAATGTGGGGTAACCCAGCAGTTGAACAGACGTGCATACCCCCACGTAGCTTCATTACACGATTGTCCCAGCCTTGCTCGGCCCGGTCTCACACCCACGCGGCAGTGTGCGGCTGCGATGGTGTGAGGCCACGCTTGGTTTCGGAGCGGAAGGCTGCGGCCGAGGAGGGACTCGAGTTGTTCGGCTGGGGTTGCGCTCGGAAGCAAGCAGCCGCGTCAGGTCTGGGAAAGGTGGACCTGGTGATCGGGATGGAAACATTCCGACCTCGTCCATTAGTGTCGTCCACCGTACGGAGTGGTGGGGTCCGTACGACACTCCAGCAGCCTTTCGCCCGCTCCCACCCAGCGATGTGCCTCCGGCTTCATTTCTAAGAGGCTGATTGGGCCCCATCACGACGTTTGTTACAACGTCAGTACGGGGTACGTGGTCCTATCTGTACGTGCACCTTTCATTAGCAATAACCTCCTGTGCCCGTAGTTGCTGTGTTTGTCCTGCTGGCGCAAGACCTCTGTGTGACATCCTCTCGGAGCTGCTACGGGGAATCCCTCGTCCCGCATTTGTTGTCTCCTTGGCAGGTACCATTCCCCGTCCGGTCCTCTTTCTCTTTTGTTGCACCGTGCTTTGTTCTTGCTGCGGTGTCTCCCCACTGTGTTTTGGGGACTCCCCTTGCGCTGCACCGCCAGCGCCGCCATTTCTGCCCCGAACCATGTACGCGTCTGTTGCCTGTCGAGTGTCACGGACCACTTTGCTTGCATTCTCGGTGTGTTTTTACATCCTACGTCGTCCTCCCGTGGTTCTGCAACCCCGCACTACCTTTCTCGACTGCACTGCTTCAGTCATGGTGTTTGTTTCCCGCTGTGCAATTGTTACTTCATGCTTCATAGCTTCTTTTCTCCCTACCGTTGTCGATCGCTACCCTTTCCCTTCACTTGTCTTGTGGGACACTCCTATTTCCTCTGTGGAACCCCATGCGCATGCGTTGCGCAGCTGCCGCCTAGTGTTTTTCGGATGGGCGACTTTGGTGTTCCTTTTGACTTCGTTTGTTCCGCCTTTCTATCTTCACTGGTACTGGCTGTACAGAGGTGTGAAGTTCATTTTCACACGTTTTCGGCGTTGTCTAGCTCCTCACGGAGGCATCTCTCGGCAAAGTGGAAGGGGAACTTTCGTCTCTATTTCATGGGAGGTATCTGTGGTTTTCGTTTGTACTATACCTTTAGAATCACCCTGTATATATTCCGGGGGTGGGTGTCTGTGATTACACAAATTCTATTACGTGCTTCGTTTTTTTACCAAGAAGTTCCTTTGTCCCCTTGTACACGATTCGAGTTTTGTTCTCTATTAAAATAGCTAGCTTCTCGTCGGATAACATGATAGCGTATCGATCTGGTAAAAAAAGACTGTATTGTCCGTTGAGCAACAGACGCACCTTGGGACCATACTGGGTAGAAACAATTGAACCGGAAGTTATCGTGTAAGGTTTGTCGACTTCCAATTCCTGAATTTTTACATACTCGACTGACAAATTTAGCATTTGTTTTAATGCTTGGAGGTCACTAATATCGAAGAAAAAATTTCAGGGTGTGTGTGTGTTATAGAAATTTAATTTTTTTTCACAATGTGTTATTTATATACTGAAGATTTTTTTCTTCACGATGTGTGTTATTTATATATCAAGTTTTATTTTGACATGTATATATTATTATTTTTTTCACAGAGGAAGAAAGTTCGTGCTTTGGAAAACGCGATGATGTGCGCGATGATATCTTCGGTCTCCTGTTTAGACTTTCGCCAATCCTCCGTGTATCGTCTTCTTCCCTGCCTCGCCTCGTGAAGTTCGTCCATCCTGTCGTTTAATTTTTCCCCTGCAGCCGAAAGAAGAGTGTCGAGATCTGTATTCTCCCAAAGATGGTCCTTGACAACCATTTCACAAGGGATACGAAATTCCGGCGTTGTTCTTGCTATGTTTAAAAGTTTCCCTACATCCCCACAATCTCCGTTTAAAGCATGTTTGAATATTTTACATAGTAGTTCGGGCGGTAAGTCGGTTATACAAGACATGTTGTTATTCTTTTTTTTACTGGATGTTATTTATTTCTACATACCCCATCCAAAATTTTGTTTCGTGCTCATGGCGATGGTCGTACCCAGTGCTGCAACTTTTTCTCCCAAAGAAGCGTCTCTGCTGACGAATCTTTCGAAAGCGTCATGTTCCAATTTCTTGTCTGCTTCGTGACGTGCATCCAGATCGGTGAGTGTGTTAAGCGATGTCGTGATCTTTGCATGCCGCGTCCAACGGATTCACACCCTTGTCTCCTCTCTCCAATCTTTTCTCGAGTTTGGTACCCGTCCGCAATACTGGTAGCCAGGTAAATGCATCTCGAAAGGTAACTTGTTGATGATGTCGTTGACGAGTCCAGTTCCTTCAGCCACGTTCCAGAATCTCGGAGGCAGCGTGTTGATAATTTTGATCAAGTAACCTATGCCCTTGTCGTCGTTCACGATGAAGTTGGAAAGTTTCGTGCTGATCATGTCCACGATGCCAACCTTCTCGTTGTAGAAATTACGATTGCCTGCAAGTAGTATAATTGATGCTATAACTGGCGCACTTATAGCGTAGAAAAGAAGAGGTCATTTGATTAAACAGCCCGATTTGCCTACACTTAAAACTATGCCATGATGCCCTTATTCCCCATTTCTTCAAGTGTGATATGCTCTCAATCCCAAGAATCTTGAATCCTAGTGTAGAAAAGAAGAACCCTCAATAGACAGATTTGCCTACACTTAAAACAATGTCAAGAGGGGCATATACCCCAATCGGCCATGTGTGTACATATTTAAATGTAAAGAATTTTGAATTCTAGTGTAGAAATGAAGAACTCCCCTCAGACAGATTTGCCCATGTGTGCAAAAGCTACATCTCTCAGTTTGTTGTCCATAAACTTGTCAAAAATATGCCCCCTTGATATTGTTTTGACTATACTTAAAACTAGGGCAAAAATGCTTATATCCTCTACAACTTACAGATCAATACAATAGGACAAGGGCAGGCAAGCAAATTGGTTTCATGTTTTTTCTAATCTTTGATCAGTTTTATGTCCCGGCCAGCAATAAATTATGCACGCCTGGGAGATTTTATATGCTTGCATGCATGAGATAAAATCTACACTGTGCCCTTTCAGGGAAAATTCCCCATACATGCCATCATGTTATTGACTCAAAGGGAAATTCTTAGTAAAAAGAACATTGGCCTCTTGCATGTTGTCATATATGCCTGAATTGGATTCAGGTTTTGCCTTGTTCTGATAATATATACCCGAGTGAGACTTACAGAATATTCATTGCACAGTTCAAAGTCCAACTTTGAATTGTATTTAGCTGATATAGAGCTCATAACTCCTGGGTTCTGATATTCAATGTGTATTGCATGTGGACATAGTCCCATGGCTTATATGCTTTGTAATCAAGAGGCTTCTGTGTTTGAGGCCTCCCCTGATGGCAAAGTGTTAATATTGTTGCCTTGTAAAAAAGAGCTCTGGGTTTGAGTCCTGATAAAATGTGAAAGATTGAAATACATGTGGCAAAATAATATCTCCACACGTGAGATTTTGAGAATATTCACTGCTAGTTGATATACAGCTGAGGTTTGAAACCTGGTAAAGTGTGTTGTACAACAGCATAAAAGAGCAAAATTATTTTATATTGGGGATCACCAGAGCCTAGTTATTGCTGTTGTTTGGGTATAAAAGCACCAGCTCAGCCACTAACTGCTGTTATAATTGTTTAGGCATATTGTCCATAGTTCTGTTTTTTTGGACCAAGAAATTTTATATAAATAAACAATAAAAATGCCAAATCAAAAATATTGCAATCAATGCAAAAAAAATATATCTAGTTCTAATTGGTGTAGACACCGGCATATTTGTGACCCTAAGAAATACAGAAAGGCCACAAAAATGTGTCCAAGATGCCATAAAATATTAAGCAGGGCTTATTACAAATGGCATAAGTGTATTTGTTATGAACAGTCATCAACATTGCCCCCACAACCATCTACATCTGGTCTGAAAAGGAAGCTTGAAACACCTGTTAATGCTGGACCGGCAAAGCAGCCACGCTATGCACCACCTATCCATAGCAGTTTTAATGGCCAATTAAGGGATCACCGGTTTGTATCAGAGCCAAAATGTGACATTAAAAATTTTTTGAACAGTATAAATTCTGATGTGCAGGCAATTCTAAATGGACAAAATGGCTCTTATAAACTGTCCCTCAAATTGTTTACACAATATAAGAAGCCAAATGGCACAAAATTTACACAGCCCCACATAACAGAAACTGTAGCTGTATATTCAAATGCAAATTCAGACAAAATAATAAGCAGTTTGATAGATCAATTGAATATTAAACACTCTGAATTTGCAGCAAAAGAGTCTGGATGGAGCCTATCCGGATCTCCACACAAGCTATATATTAATATTTCTGAATTCAGCCCATTACAAGGATCTACATATTTGCCATTACCTGCCAATATTAAAAACAAAAAAGCCGTGGTTAATATAAAAAATAATGATGAGAAATGTTTTCTGTGGTGTATTTTAGCTGCTTTGTATCCAATTTCAAAGGATCCTCAGAGAATAACTTTTTATAAACAACATGAAAATGATTTTGATGAAGCAATGGAGAGTTTAGAATATCCAATGTCTGTTCAGAATATTGATAAATTTGAAAAAAAGGCCAGGAATATCAATGGTAAACAATTATCTATTAATGTATTTATTTGTTCTACTGGCCGTGGCAATTGCTTGATAGTACCTCTCAGAATCAGTACATTTGATGATGATTCTGCTGTTCCGATTGATCTGCTCTTAATTGAAGGGGATGATACACACCATTACACTGTGATACATAATCTTGAAGCTTTAGTAAGAAAACAACTAGACAAATTTAATAGAATATTCAAGTTGTGTAGAAGATGTTTAACTGTATTTGATGGTCAAAAAATGGTGAATGGGGTTCGGGAAAAAATGCAGAAATTGCTAAAAACAAGTTAATTGAGCATCTGAAATACTGTGGCAACCATAAACCTGTTCATATGGTGATGCCTAACCCAAATGAAAATGCCAAATTCAAAAAATTTGAAGCCTTGTTGGAACACCCAGCATATATAGTGTGTGATTTTGAATCAAACCTCAAACCCCTTGCATTCTGCAGCCCAGATCCTGATGAATCTTCAATTACATCATACCAGCTACATGAACCTTCTAGTTTTTATTATGTGGTTGTACAGGATGGTGTAGCTAGTGAACCACACTTATACATGGGAGCAGATGCCATCAAAGAATTTGCACATAGAATAGAAAATGAGTGCCATGACATAGCATCTAATATCTTATTAAAATCAAAACCCATGTTGCCTTTAACAAAGGAACAGATTAAAGATTTCAACAATGCAGAAAAATGCCCGGTATGTGATTCTGAATTTTCAGATACAAATATCAAGGTACATCACCATTCTCATACAGATGGTAAATTCTTAATGGCCCTGTGTAATAGCTGTAATATTAAGATCCAGAGACCAAAATTTGTCCCCATATTTTGCCATGGTGCATCCAAGTATGATTTTCATCATTTGATCAGGTACGAGGGGTTTGACAAGCAGAATTTAAATATTTTAGCTGAAAATAATGAGAAATATATTGCCATTAGCAAAATAATTAAAGTTAATGGTGTTCCTATTCACTTAAGATTTCTTGATTCATACAGAATTCTGTCTGCTAGCCTGGCTACACTGGCCACTCAATTATCTGATGATCAATTCAAAATCACATGTGCTTTGTTTCCAAATCAGGAGCTGAAATTAATTAGGCGGAAGGGTGTATATCCATATGATTATGTTACAGATTTTTCTAAATTTGATGAGTGTTCTCTGCCACCACAACAAGAGTTTTACAGCAAAATCAGAGGATCTGGAATCACTGATGAAGATTATCACCATGCCCAGTTGATGTGGAACAATTTAAAATGCCAGACATTTGGTGATTATCACAAGGCATATTTAAAACTTGATGTGACCCTCTTAGCTGATATACTGCAGGCATTCAGAAAATCTTCCATGGAAAATTATAAGCTGGATCCAATGTATTTTTACAGTGCTCCGGGCCTAGCATGGTCTGCAATGTTTTTAAACACTAAAATGCAATTGGATCTGATCCAGGATCAAGATATGTATCTGTTTATGGAACAATGTATAAGAGGAGGCATGGTGCAATGTTCTCAGAGATATGCCAGATCAAATAACAAATATATTCCTGATTATGATCCAGCACTGCCATCAAATTATATACTGTATGTAGATGCCAATAGCCTTTATGGTTATGCTATGATGAGAAAACTGCCATATGCAGGGCTTGAGTGTGTTGAAGATTTCAATATTGAAGATCTTAAGGATTTTGATGACAGTAATTATGGCTTGTTCTTAGAGGTTGATTTGACAATTCCTGATGATTTACACAACACATTTTCTGATCTGCCCCCAATTCCTGAGGTTGAGTGCTCACCTGGCTCTAAACAAAAGAAATTGATGATGACTCTGGAGCCAAAACAGGGTTATGTCTTATATTACAAAAACCTCCAGTTCCTGATGAATCATGGTGTTCAAGTGACCAAAGTTGGAAAAGTTTTGAGGTTCAGGCACTCAAGATGGTTGAAACCATATATTGATACAAACACAAAGCTTCGAACATCTGCATTGAGCCAATTTGATAGGACCTTGTTTAAATTGATGGTCAATTCTGTGTATGGCAAAACAATAGAAAATGTCAGAAAACATATTGTTGTTAAAATAATTACTGACCCCAGCCGGAGCAAAAAATTGATTGCAAAGCCCAACTTCATTTACAGAAGATTTTATGATGAGAATATGGCACTTTTCAACATGAAAAAAACAAAGATTAAGTTTGATAAGCCTATTTATGTAGGGGCTGTGATATTGGAATTGGTCAAATTACACATGTTAAAATTGTATTATGATGTGTTGAAGCCTTTTGATAAGGATCGTGTAAAACTGATGTACATGGACACAGATAGTTTTGTTCTTGATATTCAAACAGAAGATGTTTATCAAGATATAACACAGCCTGAATTGTTTAAATATTTTGATACCACTGAACATTCAAAAATTAAACCCCACAACAAAAAGGTGCCTGGCAAGTTAAAAGATGAGACACTTGGTGATGTTATTGTGGCATTTGTTGGGTTAAGGGCCAAAATGTATAGTTTTGAAATATGTACTGACGCTATTGCCAAAAACGCCAAGGGCATTGACAGAGTGACTGTAGACAAAGAGCTTGAATATGAAGATTACAAAAATTGCCTCAAATTATGTAGTACAATCAGAACATCAGAATCCAGAATTCAGAGTGTGGATCACTTGTTGACTACAAATATTGTAAGAAAAGTGGCTCTGGATCCACATGATGATAAGAGATGCATTTTATAATGTGGCATACATACTCTACCATGGGGTCATTGTGATTTGAAAAGTGGTAATCAATGCCCAATTACAGAGCATGATTTGAAATAAATAAACATGCCTATGAACTTATTTGGGTTCAAAAAACAGGCTATTATGGACCTGCCAACACCACAACCCTCTTATGATATAATATCTAAACTGAGTGCTTTGTTAATTATTCATCTGAACAGCATACTTACAGATATTGATGATGAAACAGGTAAAACATTGTACATATTTAACAATAATTTAAATTATTACCAATTACCTGTAGGTGGTCAATTGCAATTTATTACAACCCTTGAGGGTAATGTCAAGATTTCAGTAGGGAGAAATATCTATAGAATTAAGCACTCAAACATGGTTTCTGGCACTGTATATACTCTTTCTGCTGGTGACTGCTTATATATTGAGGTCCCGGGATGATATGACAAGCTTATACCTTTTTTTATAGAAATAAGAATCAGATATTCAATAATAAATAACCACTAAAACAAAATGCCTAATGATATATTTGGCCATACAAGACATGAAGATCACAGTGATGAGATTCTGATGCTTGATGTCAGAGTCAAGAAATTAAGAAGTGATTTACAAGCTTTACAAACCACACTCAATGCCAGTTTTCAATTAGGAATTACAAATTTACAATCACAATGCATGGACCCTCTTCTTAAAATTGATTCTGAACTCAAATTGCTGCTTCAAAAATATACCGACTTGGCCACATTAGATAATTTTCAAAGTTTAGAAGAGGCTGTAGCAACTCTTCAAGCCAAATTTAAGACCCAGGCCACCAACTCTGAGCAATTGAAACAACAATTGGAAGAGCAGATAAATAATGTCCAAACACAGCTCCAAACAATTGTCAAAAGCATAAAATCACAAGAAGATTTTGATCTAGTGATTTCCACTCTAAAGGAACAGATTCAATCACTCCAGATACCTAATCTGGACCCCTTGAACAATGCCATAGCCGAGGTTAAAGAAAAAATTGAGACACTTGAAAATTTTATGAACAATTTGCCATCTTCTGATGCTTTGAGTGCAATAACTCGGAATATTGCCAATATTAAGCTGCAACTTGAAACATATGAAGATTTTGGAAAAATTCAGAGTACCATAACCCATCTTGAGGGTACAATAGCAGCAGTGCAAAGTGATTTGACAAATGTACAAGAATCCCGCCTGCCCGGTATTATAAACACCCTTATCAATATCCAACAACAAATCACAAAACTTGAAAACCTCAACACTGAATCTGAACTATCTCATTTTCATCACTTGATCGATGATATCCAAACAAAACTTGAAATTTTACAACAATCAACACCCACTCAGGCTGATATAACCCTGCTCCAAAATGCTATGCAAAATGTGGCTGATGCTTCTGAATTAAATGATGTGAAATTGGCACTTGAATCTTTGCACAATACTGTATCAAATCTGCCTACATCACAGGAACTTAAAAATATTAAGAGAGCTGTGAATCGCATATTGAAATCAGAAGATATCAAGAATATCCAGATAGAGATCAAACAACTCACTCAGACAGTGGCCACTCTACCAACTAATCAACATATTAATGAACTGCATGCCCGGTTTGAGGATATCAGAAGACAGGTCCATGATCTTACTGCTCAAAATTCAAAATTGGCAGTTATTGAAAATTTGCAACAAATTATAACTAATATCAAGCAACAGCTAGGGACCATGGAATCCAATCAAGCAAATGCTCTGTCTGTTTTTGCCACCCAGCTTCAAGAGATTGTGCAACAATACAAGAAACTTGTTATTGACATAAAAATCAAGCCAGGCCATGATGATGTCGTTAGGACTATCAATGAGCACCTTGAATCTGTAACAAGTAGATTGCTTACAGCAGAAAAAGAAATAACCGGCATAATCGAGAATCCAAAACATACAGTAATTCTTGAATTGTACAGCATCCCCAACAAAGAATATGATTCACCTTTTACACCAGGTGGCAAAATATATATGCTGTCCCCTGCACAATTTTATTACCAGTTTTTTGTTGGGGGCACACTGAGACCAATCGAGATCAAATATTGGCTTCAACCACAGGCACACCACTACCCTACCTTATCAATAACAAATGCTGACAACAAACCAAAAATCACCAGTGTAGAGTTAGAGGATTTTACAGACCCCAATACATTAGAAACAGCTTATGCTGAAGATGATGGCTCTCTGGAATTTAATATACAAATAGGAGACAAACTGTATTTAGAAAATCCTGTAGTATCAGCTGCTGAACACCCCATAGTTGCAATATTCTTGTTTTCATATTATGTCTAGACAAATTATTGTTGATGGATTACACAGACAAGCCAGACATAATTATAAGAGACTGCCAGTAGTTACAAAAGGCATAGATGATTTATGGCAGAGCGACTTGATTGAGATGGCAAGTGGACAGCTGAAAAACTTAGACAAAATCAACAAGGGCTACAAGTATCTACTCACTGTCATAGATACATTTTCAAAATTTGCCTGGGCTGTGCCACTCAAATCCAAGACTGGAAAATGTGTTACAGAAGCCTTCAGGACAATCATCAATCAGAGTGGAAGATCACCGCGCTATTTGCAAACAGATAATGGCAAAGAATTTTATAATTCTGTGTTCCAACAATTTATTAAAAGCCAGTCAATACAACATTATTCGAGTTACAGTGATCTCAAGGCCTCAATTGTAGAGAGATTCAACAAAACCCTAAAAAATCTTATGTATAAACAATTTACACTTCAAGGTAATTATAAATGGCTTAATATTCTTCCAGAACTTCTACATAAATATAACAACTCGGTCCATTCCACAATCGGTGGCCGCGGTGGCTCAGTAGTCTAGCTGCACACGCGGCCGCGTGCAGATCGTGTTTTCGCGTTCGCTGTTTTCCGTGTGGCAGGTAAGGCAAAATACTCTTGAGTTGAATTGAGCAAGCACTGTTTTGTAGTACGTACATGCTAAGTGAGAAAGACTAGAAGGAAGACAAACATGCCGGTACAGAGACAAAATACGTTGAAATTTATTTTTCGTAGTGTAAAATCTAGACCTACTTCGTTGGATTTACATAAGTGGTTTCATACCACGTACGGTGTGACATCGAATCAAGTTCAAAGTTTTGAAATTGATTACTATCGAAACTGTGTATTTGTGAAATTTGTAACGAAAGTTGTGGGTGAGAGATTATTAAATGATAATGGAGCTGAAGTGCCCTATTATGATGCAGACGGACGGCATAAAATAGATGTGGAATGGGCGGACCAGCAGAGTGTTTTTGTAAGTGTGCATGTAGTGCCAGACGAATTAAGCCACGATGCGATTCGTAATGTAATTAGTGAATACGGTGAAGTGCTGAACGTAAAGGAAGAGAGGTATTCAGAAGAACATATTTATAGAACACGAACGGGGCGCATTGTGTTTAAAATGGCCCTGCGGAAAGCAATCCCTTCGTACATTACCATACAAGGAGACAGGTACTGGGTAACTTATTCTGGTCAAGTACGTACGTGTAGTGGGTGTGATTTGGAGGGACATAACTTCTCAGAATGCCCCTCGCGACGACCCCGTGTGAATAGAGCTGGACGAGTCCCTGTTAATTTGACCACTGGAATGACCCCTATGGTATCCCAACCTACAGTACTTCCAGTACTGACAAGACCCCAAAACTCGAATACAACATCAAGAGAAGAGGTCAATTGCCATAGATCCAACCCCCATTTCACGAATGAAACAACAGAGACAACCGCTACGGATCCAGAGCGTCAAACACAGTTAACACCAAACGACCCAAGCCAAAAGAAGAGCACCGAAAAAGACAAAATACACAACGAACAACAAGGTGAAAGTGTAGGTGAAAATGAAGAGAGTAGCCAACCTTCCAGCTCCAACTCCAACCCCTTAACAACACTAGTTGGACCTGACAAGGTACAACACACCTCAGGAATTCCCTCACAACTCGGAAATGAAGCAGACAAGAAGATAGAATTCCAGACAGTAGAAACCGGCACAGAAGGTGGATCCGGGGAGGAATCGAAAACAGAGGATGAATTTCCGGCAATTAACACGGATAAAGGACAACGACGCTCTTCAAGACACAAGCGATCCAGACCACGATTCGTCCCGCCAATAAGCAAGAAGAAAAAACCCGGGGGAGCTCTGCCTCAACATCCACAGGTATCTGGGGAGTCCTGAGTCCACGTCCATGGGTATCTGCACTAACAGAAGAAAGGAAGGAGTGACCACCCCTAGTGTAGTATCCAAAGTGATTTGTCGTGTGCGTCATAGAAAAAAAAAAGAAGAAAAATACTGCAGGTGTACATTCTATAATATTTCTTCGCGAGTGTGGAGTGGATACTGACAACACTATCCATGATTATAAACAGGTTAGTTAGAAAAAAAAAAAATTAGGAAATGTACCTAAAGGTAACAGTGTTAATAGTACTAAATTTTCCACAAACTGATTTCGTGGACAGAGTAGTAATGTTGAGGAGTTTAAGTAATTTTTGAAAGAGTGTAATGATTGTGGTTATAAGAAGGGCTTTTGATAGGGGACTGATAGGTATGATAGAGTGATCGAGTATATATATATATTTTTTTTTTTGTATATATCTTCTTTTTTGTAAAGAAGATCAACGATTTGTACCACTCTGTTCCATTTCCTTGATGTGGTACTTTTGTCATCTATTGGTCTTATTGTATTGTGGTGTAAATGTCGGGTATAATGGTTACAAGGAGAGCCATGGCAATAAGGGGGATACAGCGTCCCTGATAACATGTAGGACGATTACAATAGATATGTATACAACACTCAGAATAGGCACAATTAACATTAACAAACTTCAAAACAGGAATAAACAAGAGGCGCTGGGTGACTTTTTTAGCCAGTCGTCTCTCGATATAGCCTTTCTACAGGAAGTTCAAGTGATAAATTTTGAACTGCCCCCTTCTATAGTAGTATATAATAATGCAACTTGTCAAGCAACGGGGACTGCGCTTCTCGTGAAAAATACGGTGCCCATCACTAACGTTGTGTGTCACCCTAATGGGAGAATTATATGTGCGAAAGTGGCAAATGTTTGGATATGCAATATATATGCCCCATCAGGTACAAATCAGAGAGCACAGAGGAACAATTTTTTTGCGACAGATGTGGCGGCTGAACTGCAAGGTGTAAAGGAACATATCATTTGTGGCGGCGACTTCAATTGCGTCTTGCTTCCACAAGATCAACGTCCTGGTTTTGCAACATCAAATTCCCTCCAAAAATTGGTGTCTGGTTTTAAATTGGTGGACGTTTGGACAGAGAAATATTTTGATAAGCAGGGGTATACTTATATTAGAGATAATTGTGCGTCCCGGCTAGACCGGTTCTATGTTACCCCGGCACTGCGTCAGAAAGTTACTTCGATTTCTCTCACCCCTACATGTTTTTCGGACCACCTGGCGGTGATAATGGCAATTAACATTGATCTTCCCTTAGTGCCTAGGGGATATGGGTATTGGAAAATGAATACGTCCATTTTGTCTGATGATGAATTTAAACGAGCTTTTCATGAGCAATGGAGATTTTGGGAGACGCATCGTCTTCGACGTACTGACATCCTTCGGTGGTGGGATGAAATCCTAAAACCGGCAGTTAAACGTTTCTGTATATCATTCTGTAAAGAGAGGTCTCGTGACTGGAATAATAAATATCACTTTTATTATCGTGTGTTGCGTGAATTAATAGCAGAAGCATCGGCAGGACGACCGGTTCATACGGAAATTAAACGTATACAAGCAATACTCTTAAATATGACCGCCCACAAACGTATGGGTGCAAAAATTCGAAGTAGACTGCCTCAGTTTGACCCTGAAGAAGCGGTGTCGATTAGTCACGTGATACAAGAACGACAAAATGCACAACGGAAACTCATTACTGAACTCTCAGATGGAGCGGGTAATAAAATCATAGCACCTAAGGACATACAACGTACAGTATATGAGCATTATGTTAGGATGTTTTCGCAGCACCAACCTGCCAATTCAAATTATGATTCTGTTGTGGATGCAGTTACAGAAGTCCTTTCCGATGATGATAGAACTAAGCTTGATGAGGATTTCACATTCGAAGAAGTATATAAAGCGGTGAAAGCGGCTAAGCCCTTCTCCGCCCCTGGTGTGGATGGGCTTCCTACATGCTTCTTTCAAACTTTTTGGACGCTAGTGGGCCCGACTTTAACTGAGTGGGTCAACGCGGCCTTTCAGCAACATAACATGGGCAAGACTTCCAAGACAGGTATTATAGTATTAGTACCAAAATGTGCAAAGCCGACAGAGATCACTCATTATCGCCCCATTACACTCCTGTGCAACGACTATAAAATTTTCACAAGATGTATGCTTGCACGTTTAATGCCGTACTCAATCAACTTGGTGGGGGACATGCAATATGTATATGGTGAAAATAAAAACATTTATGCAGTGTTGCAAACGCTGCGTGAAGTGGTTACCAGTAATCATAATAAGAAAAATTTAAAGGATCAAGCGATTTTAGCTTTGGACTTCGAACGTGCGTTTGATTCGCTGAACCATAATTATATGTTTCATGTTTTCCACAAAAGGGGCATACGGGGGAATTTCCTCTCAGCACTGCAAGGGCTATATAACAATGCTGAATCGAAAATACAGATTAATGGGTTTCTGACAAAATCGCTTAGCATTGTTACAGGTGTCCGACAGGGAGATCCCTTATCCATGTTGGCTTTTTGTATTTCCCTAAGTCCCCTGCTCGCCTCTTTGGAAGCACGGTTGCAAGGAATAACTATTCTGTCAAAGTCGCTAAAAGTGTTAGCTTATGCGGATGATGTGAGCATTTTAGCTCAGTCACCTGTTGATGTGGACACGGTTCATAAACTAACGACGGAATTTGGGGTGTATTCAGGCCTTCACATAAATGTAAAGAAATCCTGTTTGATGTTTTTAAATAATTCTCCACCACACACACCAGTTCAACACTTCCCTGTTGTAAACATTGTAAAAATACTTGGTGTAGTATTTACGCCTTCTTTGCAAGGAATGATACAAGTAAATTATGATCGAGTGATTGGGAGTGTAAAAGCAGTGCTACAAATTAATAAGTTTCGAAACATTAGCTTGCAATCACGAGTCACGTTTGTTAATGTGTATGCTCTGTCGAAACTGTGGTTTATAGCCAAAATACTTCCGATGCGAATGCTGGATGTAACAAAGCTGAAAAGTGCAGTGAACTGGTTTGTTTGGAATGGGCAGTTGTTACGTGTAAATCACGAGACCTTGTGTTTAGATAATGCTGGGGGAGGCTTGAATCTTGCACACGTGCACCACAAGAGCCAGGCGCTCCGCATTCAAGCGGACATAGAGACGATGATTCAGAGCCCTGATAGCCTTACAAGTCATGTTCTTCGAGACTGCTTGGCCCATATACAGTTGGATCCCCCCATAAACGTGACTAACCTCCCCCACAACCTTAGGTACCTCCGTGATACCTTAGTAGAGATCTGCTATGGCTTGTTACAAACTCCTACCCTGCCTGTTCCAGTGGTGTCGCACATGTACAGAAGAATGCGTGTAGCGTCTCAACAGGCTGTAAAGATAGTTGCAAGACACCCGGAAGGTCGTTGGCCTGTGGTGTGGAAAAATATACACGCGAGGCATCTCGCAACAAAAATACGATCGGCGTGGTTCGTTATAGTGCATCAAATACTGCTGACTCGAGTGAAACTCTATGATCTGCACATGGCAGATTCATCATTATGTTTAATATGTAACGTGCCTGATAGTTTAGTGCATAAGCTCAGTGAATGCTTAATAACCGCTACGTCATGGAAATATGTTGCGAAACTCGTAAGTGTCATCTGTCGTACCAATGAGAAGAATATTACAATTGATCATCTTCTGTTTCCCAGTTTTAGTTATTTCCCAAAAACGAAACAGAACAGTGTATTGTGGTTACTGGGGCAATATGCTTGGTTTGTCTCTACTTATCAGCAAGTTGACTTTCATGAACAATTTGTGCATTATTTAAGGAACACATTTCAAAATATGTTGGCAAAAAAAAAAGAACAATGTCTATGCGAATTTTCTCAATGTAATATATCCTAGTTTGTAAAACCTGTATAGTAATCATGAAAAGTTTGTTATAATCAGATGTAAATAGTACAGGAAATAAAAAAAAAAAAAAAAAAAAAAAAAAAAAAAAAAAAAAGTCGGTAACGCGTCTGACTACCATGCTAAAGGTCCCGGGTTCGATCCCCGGCCGGTTCAAATCCGGGAACTTTTCTAACGGTGGAAGCGGCCCCGGCGCCTACCCAGCGTCGAATAACATGGGTACCTGGGGGAAACCCTGGGGGGTAAAGGCGGTCAGGGGCGTGATGCTGATCACATCACCCCCACTCACGACAGGATCAAGAATGTGTGGGGCGTTACCCCCACACCCCCTATACGCCTTCATGGTGTGGTGCTAAGCACAGGGGAACACTTTACTTTACCTTTTACCATTCCACAATCAACATGAAACCCTCTGAAGTAACTTCATCTGATGAGCAAAAATTGATCAGGACTGTTTATTATCCTAGATACCAGCCAACAACAAGAAAAGCCAAATACAAGGTGGGTGATCAAGTAAGAATCAACAAATATAAGCACTTTTTCAAAAGAGGCTTTACAAGAAACTGGAGCACTGAATTATTTACAGTGGTTCAAATTAAACCTGGGACCCTTAACACATATATAATAAAAGACCACCGAGGAGAAATTCTCAAAGGCTGGTTCTATGAAGAAGAACTCAACAAAACTAAACAGCCTGACACATATCTCATAGAAAAAATCATCCGCAGAAAAGGCAACAAGTTATTTGTCAAATGGCTAGGACTTCCAGAACACAGCTGGATCGATGCAGACAAAGTGATAATATGAGCACCTGGGATGTTATAAAAAGGCAGCCAGAACCTGAACAGCAGATTAAGAGAAATGGCAAGTTGCTGCCTGAAAATATTAGATGTCTTATTGTTGGGCCATCGGCTTGTGGTAAAACTACACTAATGATTGATAATTTTTTATTGGCACCCAACTGGTTAGACTGGAAAAACAGGCACTTGTATGTCTTCTCTAAGTGCTTGGAACAATTAAAATATCAGCAGCTGATGAAGCTATATGATGGATTGGATATTGCCACTTTTGAACCAGATGTTAAGCCACTCCATGAATGTCTTGATAACTCTGTTGTTGTGTTTGATGACATTATACTGGATAATCAAAACAAGGTTAGAAATTTTTTTACACAATGGCGACACAAAAACATTGATTGTTTCTACCTGGCACAGACTTTTTCTAAAATTCCGAAGCAGCTGATCCGAGACAACAGCAATTTTATATGTGTGTTTCATCAAGATCATACCAACCTCAAAAAACATACATGATGAATATGTAGGTGGGGACTTGAGCTACAATGATTTTTCCAAGTTTTGCAGTAGGTGCTGGAACCAGGACAGTTATGGGTTTGTCACAATTGATATGACAAGAAAACCCAATAGTGGCAAATACGGAAATAAAATTAACAATTTTCTAGACATTGAAACATATATAAATAACCATGTAAAGGCCAATGATTGATGATCTTAAATTAAGTGATTATCTTGTAAAAAGATTTAAGGGATGGAAATCAGAGAACCGAGGAATTTATGAACAACACAAACAAACAGAACAGCCTATTATTGATGCTGTTAGTGAATTAGGTAAAAATATCAAAACTGTTACAGAGCAAAATCAAAATTTGATCACAGAGCTTGTACCTGTAGCTGCAAGGAACATATTAGATTATCCAATCACCCCACTTTCTAGTATTCATACACCTAGTCCTGTCGCTCCTCGAAGAATTGAAGCTACTCAGAATCCTATTGAATTGGGTCTTCTTACTCAAAAATATTTAAGCACACCTAAAGACAACAAAGATGAGGTCTTTGGCTTATATGCTGACACAGAGCGTGATGGTAGCATCATACATAGAATTGGCAATTTCAGAGTAACATTTATGGGAGATGATATAATTGTATATTCAGAATCTCATCTTAGAGAAAGAGGTGCTTTTGTTAAGTATCTTGGCACACCTGGATTGTGGGAACTGATGACTAGGAAGAGACATGGCAGTTATACAGATCAAGATTATGAGGATTACAAAGAAATATTAATAAAATCAGATGCTCTATACCAGAACAATGATCCCACACAAAAAAGAGTCAAGTCTAGCAGTGGAGCAAAATACAACAATTTAATCAAGCCCATATGGTCACAGATCAAGACTGGCAGTGGAATCAAACAATACAACACCCTGCCTAAAGAATTTGTGTGGGTTGATGATGTCAGGAAACTTGTAGATAGGTTATTGGTGATAGCTGGGGAGGAAAATGCTGGCAACCACAATTTTTACAATGAAAAGGTTGGAATTATGGACATGATAAGCACAAAATTGTCTAATTTTATAGTGAATGACACTAAGGGGATTGGATATGTTATAAAAATTATTAATACTCTACCACCTAAATTTTGGAATATTTCTGAGGGTCGGGGGTTGGTTAATAATATTATAAACAAGCTGCCATTTAAACTACACATTCCAGGCTATCATTATTGTGGTCCCGGTACAAAATTGGACCATAGATTAAACAGAGGTGATCCTGGTGTTAATCCCCTAGATGCTGCTTGTAGAGACCATGACATAGCATACAACACACATTCTGATCTTGACAAGAGACATGTTGCAGACAAAAAATTAGAAGAGGCTGCATTTGGTAGATTTGTATACAAAGATGCTTCTTTAAGTGAAAGAATAGCAGCATTGGGGACCACCATAGCTATGAACACCAAACAAAAACTGGGGTGGGGGTTGTGAATATATATATAATAAACCTAGGATGAAGGCCAAGGGCGTTATGTATCAAATACCTTATGCAGGTCTTAAATCTCTTAAAACTATTGATAGTCTTTTAACCAAAAAGCAGCGGAAGAAAAAAAATTCTTGTATTGCCAAGGGCCATGGTATGAAATTGTTGCTTAGTACCCCCCAATTAAAAAATTACAACAATCTAGAAAAAAATCACATGTGGGGGGTTTCATATTTACTATCCCGGCCATCTTAGCAGCACTTGGGGCTGTTGGGAGCTTGGCTGGGGGATCAGCTGCTATAGCAAAAACAGTAATAGATGCCAAAAAAAATAAAGCAGAATAAGATGAATTGAAGCGCCATAACCTGGCCATGGAGAAACAAGGCAAAGGTGTTAAGAGAGCCATGAATAAGTTTAAAAAAAATAAGAGCCGCTTACAAACCAAGATATTGAAGCTTTAATTAAGCCACTGGGCATCAAACATTTTAGAGGTGTGTACATGTCTGATTCTTTACCAGAACAACCACTCAACAAAGAGTGTGGCATAGTTAATTTGGATAAGTACAAAAATCAGGGCACTCACTGGATCTGTTATCTTAAATATTTAAACAATGAGGCATTTGTGTTTGATTCATTTGGAGGTGTTCCACCTGAAAATTTAATAAAATATCTAAAATCAGCTAATCTTTAATACAACAATGCCCGTGTTCAAAACTTCAAAGATTTTAATTGTGGACATTTGTGTTTATCTGTTCTTAGATATATGTCTCAAATAAATAAACCATCAATTGAAAATTTTCAAAAAGCCCTGTGGTATTTAAAACATCATGGGGGTATTCCATCTCACCAGCCAAAATTCAATATTGAAACTTAGATTACATGATGATATAGTATATCCCAAAACAATAGCTCTCAGAGCATTTTATGGCATGTACTTGATCCCTAATATTACACACCACAACAACAAAATTGCAGTTGGTGATCAAAAAATTGTCATTTACTCCAGGGCAGTATAATCTGTCCACTCTAAATGCTCAATTACCCAGAGGTATAGTATTAACTCAAAATTCTGTGACTCACAGAGTAGAGATTGTATCTGCTACAGAAACAGTGGATCTGGGTACTATAGGAGAGCTGTTAGGCTTTGAGAACAACACAAAACTTGAACCAGCCATCAAACACACTGCTATTAATATACCTAAATTCTTAGCCATAGAGACTCTGAATATTCACTGTAATGTGGCTGAGGGTATGATCACCAAATCAAATGGCATAGGCACTCACAAACAAACTGGCATCATTGCAACATTTAAACCTAATTCTGAATTCATGGAGCCCATCATCTACACTCCATCCCCAACATTATATTTTCCTGTGTGCCATAATAGAATAGATAACATTGAGTTGATGGTTACTAATGAAAAAGAAGAATTAGTTGATTTTGCTGGAGCCACAACAACTGCAATCATAGAGATTAATATTTAAATAAAAATACATACAAGAAGAAAATGGAAAATATTGAGAGTTATGAGCTACAATCATTCCCCCCAAACAGGAGGACATTTGCAAATTTAAATCAACCCAACACAGAGATTGAGGTTGATCTTGATGTAGGGGATGGCTTTATACACCCCCACAGAGCAGATCTATACATCAAATTTGATGTAGTAAAGCTCGATGGAACAGATTATCCGGCAAATTCAAATATAAGATTGGTAGACAATTTTGTGCCGCATCTGTTCTCTGAAATTGAGATCAGAAAGCATGGTGTTGTTATAAACAGAGTGGATTATCCCGGCATTACCTCCACAGCTTTGGCCACACTAAAATTATCCAAAACCGAGGCTTCTTACTACAAAATAGGTGGATTTGAGGCTGGTGATAAAATTATATCTAAAAGCCACACAGTGCTGTTCCCTATGCGCCTGTTGCCAGGATTCTTCTCAGATTACAAAGATATTATGTGGAAGGGTGGTTTAAGAATCACATTTAGAAGAGCTGCCAATGATAATAATGCTTTGATGAGGTACAGCACATTAAACTCTACAGGGGAAGCTCTGCCTAATACCCTACCTGATGCAGGCAAATGCATTATTCAGACTATGGAGTTAAGAATCCCTGTTGTTGAATATGAGGCCAGTTATGCTCTTAAATACAAAGCAGATATAATAAAAAATCCACAGATTCCTCTGCAATTTTATACATATCAATGTGTACAGAAGCCTGCCGCTGGTACTTATTATGAGTTTGATGCTACAAATTCATTCTCCAGTATACAATATGACATGCCGGATTTTGTGGTGGTACTGTTTCAGACTGGAAGACACAATAATCAGGAAAAAAAATTCAAGTAAATTTGATAGCTGCAACATCAAGAACATATATCTTAAAAATGGCAGAAATGAGGTATTCCCTAGAGAAAATTATAATTTAGACATGTCCAAGGATGATTTCCTTAAATTATATGAAGCATTTACAGCATACAAAAGGGTCACTACTGGCAATACTGACATGTATTACACACCAGATGAATTCAAAACACAGAGACCTATGTTTGTCATCAACACTTCAAAAAGGAAACAAGTTGTGATAAATGACAGGACAAACATTAAAATTATCTGTGAATTCCACGAAACACTCCCTGATGATACCATATGTAGTGTTATTCTTATAGGGGAAAAATCATATGTTTATGATGTAAGAAATGAGAGAGTCACAGAGCAATTCTAGAAGATTTCTGCACAATGCATTGTCTTAGCACTAGATATGCAAGTTGAGGCTGGTATCCAACTAAAATATTGAGCATATTCCAGGTAACATATTAACATAACAGCAACAAGTATTTAAGCATATATTACATTATATTATTGTGTAAGCAAAAGCTCTTATAAACATTTTTGACCTAGTTTTAAGTGTAGTCAAAACAATATCAGGGGGGGCATATTTTTGACAAGTTTATGGACAACAAACTGAGAGATGTAGCTTTTACACACATGGGCAAATCTGTCTGAGGGGAGTTCTTCATTTCTACACTAGAATTCAAAATTCTTTACATTTAAATATGTACACACATGGCCGATTGGGGTATATGCCCCCCTTGACATTGTTTTAAGTGTAGGCAAATCTGTCTATTGAGGGTTCTTCTTTTCTACACTAGGATTCAAGATTCTTGGGATTGAGAGCATATCACACTTGAAGAAATGGGGAATAAGGGCATCATGGCATAGTTTTAAGTGTTGGCAAATCGGGCTGTTTAATCAAATGACCTCTTCTTTTCTACGCTATAAGTGCGCCAGTTATCGCATCAATTATACTCATCTCTTCACCGGCTATCACTAACAATCGGTCGATGAGTTTCCTCACGTCGTCCACCCAAACGAATTCTTTGGGTAACGTATTGTAGCGTTTGACGCCGCTTACACTCTTCACCTCGTTCCAAATCGGTTTGATGAGATTCCTGTACTTCTCACCGCTGCTCGATTTCACCCTATTCTGCGAGGCATCGTTGTTCTGGTACATGGCATCCGTCATGATCAGAATTTCCCTGTAACTCTGGTAATCTTCGTTGGTGTAATCTTTCGGCTGCTTTTTGGCAACGAGTTCCCACAATCCCACCGTACCTGGATGCCTGGTCCAACTATTTTTATCGCCTAAATTAACTTTAATGTCGTTGCCTTCGAAGGTGACTTTCGATTTCCCAATCTTACACGCGACGCCTTCGTTGGTTTCCATGCTCGGATAAAATCCGAACACTTCATCCTTGTCGAATTTCCCCTTGCTCAGGTAGTCTCGTGCCAAGGGTCCCAACTCGATCTTAACCGAAGACGACGTGCTACCTATGGCTTGACGTCGTGCCGGTACTTCCTTCAGTTCAAACGGCGTCGAAGGAATGCTTGAAATGGGCGTGGGTACAGTGTAACTTTTAGCTGCAAGTGGTACGAGTTCGTTGATCAAATTTTTATTTTGTTCCGTGACACTTTTAATTTCTTTACCTAGACCGCTGATGGCGTCGATCACAGGTTGATCCTGACGCTTCTTCTCTTTGTAGAATCCGCGATTCTCGGATTTCCAACCTTTGACGCGATTCGCGAGGTAATCGCCAAGCTTAAGATTTTCGTCTTTATACACGTCGTTTCTTACAACGTTGCAACGTTTAGAAACTCGTCGATTTTGTTTCTGTATTTTCCGTCGTTGGGTTTCCTCGTCATGTTGATCGTCGCGAATCCGAAATCGTCACTGTTCCAGCAAGAAGAGCAGCGTTCCGAAAATTGATTGTAGTTCATGTCTCCGCCTACGTAGTCATCGTACGCGTGCTTGAGGTTGGTGTGATCTTGACGAAACAAACATATGAAATTAGCGTTGTCGCGTAGTAACTGTTTTGGAATTTTGGAAAACGTTTGAGCTAGGTAAAAGCAATCCATTCCTTTGTGACGACCTTGCGTGAAAAAGTTGCGAATTTCATTTTGATTTTCCAGGATGACATCGTCGAACACAACGACTGAATTTTCACGACAATCGTCGAGTGGTTTTATTTCCGAAGCGAACGTTGCGATGTCCAGACCATCGTACAGTTTTATCAGTTGCTGGTATTTGGATTGCTCCAAACTTTTCGAGAACACGTACTGGTGCCTGTTCTTCCAATCTAACCAATTCGGTGCGAGGAGAAAATTGTCCACGAGCAGTGTCGTTTTCCCACACCCTGAAGGACCTACGATTAGACAGCGGATGCTGTCGGGAAGCAACTCGCCGTTCTTTTTTTTCGTTTGACTTTCCGAATCAGGTAAACGTTTCACAACATTCCACGTACTCACAAGATCACTTCGTTCGCATCGACCCAACTCTTTTTCGGAAGTCGCAGCCATTTGACAAACAGTTTGTCACCTTTCCTACGCAATACTTTCTCGATGAGGTACGTGTCGGGGTGTTTTGTTTTAGAGAGTTCCTCTTCGTAAATTCTTCCTTTCAAAATCTCGCCGCTACTATCTTTTATTATATACGTGTGTCGGTTTCCGGGTAAAACTCGAACCACGATAAAAAGTTCCGTGCTCCAGTTTCTGGTAAAACCCTTGTCGAACGTTCGCTTCAATTTACTGATCCTCACCTGGTCTCCAATTTTGTATTTAGGTTTTTTGTCGTGGGTGTGTACTTTGGGCAGTAAACGGTAGAAATTAAACGCTGCTCGTCGGATTTCGTAACGTCAGCTGGCTTCATGCCTATCGTTCTGTGCAATGTGTGATTATAGTCGTTAACGAGTTCGGGAAGAATGGTGACCCACTTGTAGCTTCCCTGAAGCGTAAAGCGTGACTACATGCGCGATTTCAAAGTCCGATTGAATCTTTCCACGTTGCTGGCTTTGACGTCACTGAAGGTCGAGTAATGTTGAACGTCGTGTTTCCGAATAAACTGCCTGAACGTGGCATTGAAAATTCCTTCCCCTTGTCCGTGTGCAGAAACCGAGGTCGTCTGCAGCTTTCGCGAAAAATTAATTTGAATGCTTCCGTGACGCATGTTCCCGTTTTGGCTTTCAAAGGTAGAGCCCATGCGAATTTCGAAAATGTGTCTATGACGGTGAGGAGGTACTTGTTGCCCTTGTTCAATTTATGTACGTTTTTTAACTTGCCGCTACTCATCTCCACGAGGTCACTTTCCCAGAGGTCATCGATGCCCTTGGTTACCACCGCCAAACGTTCGTAGTTGCGGCGTGCAGGTTTATGCAATTCTTCGACGATGGCTTGCCTAGACATTTTTTAGAGATTACGTTTGAAGAGAAGCACGAGCGTGATGGGATTCAAAGAGGGTGGCACCTCACTCGTGTTTTGAATGATCAGCTTATCGCCGGCACTCACGTCGAAAACGGTAAGATCTTCGTCTTCGTGTATTTCATATATGTTGTGCGTTTCGTTCCAACGTGCCAGAGGAATGTTTCCTGCTTTCTGGACACCACGATTCGATATCAACGTCATGGTGGTAACCCTAGCTTTTCTGCCGTGAGACCAGTACGAAAATTCGTTTATCTGAATCGTGCCATCGAGGAGAAACTTGTAATACGGATGATAAGGATGTAACATGTACAGTTTGTTACCTTCGACGAACGTGGAGATTCTCTGTTGATTGGGTACGCTGTTGATTTCGATGGCTTGCAAGGTGAACAATTTGGCGATTTTAGTGTCGATGCTGAGCAGATTACTGTGAACGTGTCCAAGTTTATTTTCAATGGGCAACAAATGCTCGACTATGGTATCCGTTACGGCAGAAAATGACGGTTTGATTTTCACTTCCACGTTCAACTGCTTGTAGTTTTCGTTCAGTTCGTGCAACTTGGTACCGAAAGAGGCCAGCGTCGATTCCTGCGTGGATTCCAGCACTCCAACTTGATCTCTGATGTTGACGACAATGTTCTGAAGGTTCTCAACTTGATTCAATTTCGAACTTTTCTCGGTAAGATCGTTCACGATGCTTCGCATCTCTGTAAACTGCGTGTGAAGATCCGTGACGCTCTGCGAAGTGGGCAACGTCGACACCAGCGAAGTAATTTCATCTCGAATCTGTTCCACGTTTGCCGTTTCCGTTTCTAGTCGTTTCAGCATTCGATATATGTTCCTTTTCAAAGCGTGTAATTCTTTGGAGGTGGGGAGATTGGCCACCGTACTTTCGAGATCGCTCAATGAACTTTTGATGTCACTCGAATCGGATAATACCGTCACCGCTGTTTTCAATTTTTCCAAATCTTCATTCGAAGGCACGCTCGTCTGTAACGATTCCAAGTCACCCTGTATGTTGTCCAGTACGTGATAAAAATGAGCAAGGTTCGATTCGACGTTCAAATTTTCTAAATATTCGATCTTCTGCTGAACCGTGCTTAACGTGTCTTGAATACTCGTCAACGCGCTTGCTTGAACGTGAATATTTTAAATTTCTTCGTTGATCAACTCCAAAGACGCCTGAAGCGTAGCGATGGTGGTTTGAATGTGTTCGAAATCTTGATAAGCCTCCAATTGAATTTTTATGTTCGCAACGCTTTTACGGATGACCTGCAGTTCGTCTGACGATGGTAGGTTCGTCATTGTATCTTCCAAAGTCTGTAACTTGGATTTAATTTATTCCAACGTGCTGGTGAATTCTTCTTGTAATTTGGAAACGACGACATGCAAGCGTTCTACATCGGTATCATTCACAACGGTTTGAAGTTCAGAGAAATTCTTTTCAATTGCGGAAGTTCGTTCTTCGATTTCGAGTTTCAATTTTTCCAAATCTTTCGATTGAAATTGCTGTAATTTGGTCAAATCATTTTGAAGCGAATCCACGCTCAACTGTATATTTTGAACGTTGTCGTAAGAAGGTACATCAACATAATTTTTTATGAGCGTTTTCAGTTCGGAATCGATTTTCAGAATAGGATCGAGACATTGCGTTTGGAGCGTAGCGATCTCCGACTCTAAACTTTTGTTTAAGGTCTCCTGCAAAGCGATCAAATCGCTCCTCAACTTTTTAACTCGAATGTCCAGCATGAGAATCTCTTCTGCGTGGTCTACACGCTTGGTGTTGCCGAAAATGTCGAAATTTTCTGATCAAGACAAGAGGTTTGTTAAGCAACTAGTCAAGTGTTGCCAACTCCTATTGGTAGGTTAGCTTCGCCTGTAAAATATCACCATGGTGAAATTTTCTTGGGGTGGGTTGGCAACACTGAACCCCAATTAAGGTTTGTCAACCGGTCAGCCTGCACTACTCTAAAGTAGGTCAAAGCACGTAGAGGTTCTCGTGTAGTTTAGCACGTAATAAAAAAAGAATGAATAGGTTAAGTTATATCACGTAAGATCGTGATATACCTACAAGTACGAGGTGGGAAAAAAAAGAGGTAAATTGAAAATTTTACTAAAACATCGCTAAACGCAAAAAATTGTCAAAATATGTCAAAAACTGATATTCAATTGATAAAAAAAGAGGCTACAAATGCATACCTACAAAGTACTGCGTAGAAACAATAAGTTTACACTACTCATTATATGCACAAAAAGGCTAATCCGGACTGGACCTACAGTTTAAGATGGGATCCGAACTACTATGTGCCTCCACCCGATATCGCCTTGACATCGGGGAGGCCTTTACACGGAGAAAAGAAAATGCATCGGATTTATGTTACCCACTTCAAATGCATCACTAAATATAATCGTGTGTTGGTTTTTGTGTACTTGGTTAAACAAAAGTTATGATGAAATATAATTGGCTGCTTCAAGACAAAGTGTTATGATAAACCCAGAGACATATTTTTGTATCAGAATCAAAATGTTATACATGTTCTTCCATTCATTGCGTCATTTGTACATATGACTGGTTTGCATGCCGTGTATTTTTCTCTTAAAGGAATTATTATCATTCTTGTTGATTTGTAGCTAAATATCTGAGAAACACTAAAATTAAAATTATGAACACTTATAATATTACTCAATAAATAACATTGGATTTAAGAAAATATAATATTTTTATAAACATCATAAGTTTAAAAAAGTTTATCAAAATTTATAAGTTTTTATTTAGCCAAATAATGTTACATAAGTAATGCTTATAAGAATCTGAAGCCCGGTTCGAATCCCAGCCTGGGAATGGATGCTCTCTCAGTGTCCCTTCATTAATTTCACCATATCATCAGTCATCCTTATCTTGGCGATTAGCCAAAACGTGGCAGAAAAGCGAGGTAAAATAAACCAAATCAAGAATCTGATGTATTTTAGTTCGATTCAATATCAGATGCATTTAGAGCTTTGCTTGAGGCATAGCGATTTTACGCACTTTTTCGCATAATTTAATGCGTTTACTTTTCTGTCTGATGAGAATTAATAATGAATTGGCAAAAGCGATGAGTAAAGTAATAATGTCTTGACCAAAATTCGAACCCAGAATCCTAGGTAACATCCCCACCACTTAGGTTGGCAACACTGAGAACTATTAAAGAATTCTAACTTAATTCCCGTGTACTAGATGTGCAATGAAATTAACTTATTATCGAATTTAACAAGCAGTTGTTTATTGTCGTTTCCCTGGCCACAAAAAGAATCTCACTGCAAACATCTTCCACTGTCCTATTGCGATTTGTGTTAATTTTGCATTCATCTCTCGGCCTTGACTCTGTCACAAGCGAAGTGGAGATGAGAGGATAGGAAAAAGAGTTCAAAATGGGGAGATCAATACCAAACGCACCCGTCGAACGGGACGCAATTAGATATCAGGATCAGAGCCGAAGCAAACACGGAGAGCGACGCCCGATAAAAGCATTAGTATTTAAGGGGGGGGGAGAAAACGAGATGCAGAGTGTGTGAGTGCGTGTGTGTGCGTGCGGCTGAGTGAGGTGTGCGTTACTTACAACTGGCAAACTCCGAGCGGGACTGTGTCAACGTGCAACAAAGCACAAAATCGATTCCCGCTTTCAGTGCCTCTCCTGGGCGCTTGGAGGACGAAGTGACAGGCGCTGTACGCAAACACAAAGAGACTTGGATTTGTGGAAAATTTCCCCGTGGAGATGACTGTTGAATTCTCTCTCTCTCTCTCTCTCTCTTTCCTTTCATCCTTGCTTATTTCACTTACGTGGATTTATTACATGTCCAAAACCACCTAAACATTTAATCTTCTTTGCGGTTCTTTCAACGTATCACGAATGTTTTCGAGGAAGATATTAGGTTGACTTTTTCTTTAAATGTCATACAGATTATATTTAGAAAATCCTCAAATAACAGGTAATGAGAGCTGATTTCAAGTTTTCAAACAGTTCGGTATATATTTTTCATTTCAAGTATGAGCAAAAGTATCACGAACAAAGAAAATAGGTTTTCTTTGTCTAGTAATTAGCGTGAAACTTCCCAAAACTAACTAATCTTGGGTCCCAAATTAGGAAAGACTATAACTTAATCAATATATAATTCACTTCCATACTTGTATACCTATAGGTAACACAAGAAATTTCCCAAAACAAGGATAACAACTCTATTCCCGCCAAAAACTTCCCGCCACTAGTAAGCCCGCCAACGGAAGAGCCAAGCACACAACACCTTTAAAAAGTAGCTATCTGAATCTTATTGGCTGCTTTACTCACGCGTATGCTAACACGTCAAACAGTGTTGCGTGACCTCATATAAAGTATATGTACAGATATCAAATTTTGGACGTATCTTCTGTACAACAGATAATTGTCACTTATATTAGAGAAAAGATGTATACTTAATATCTTAACTTGCACAATATTCAATTGCACATTGTAGCAGCAAACAAATTATAGTTTTCAAGCTAAGGTGGATATTGATTCTAAATTAGTGCTACTAATATGTAAAGGCAACTAATTATTATATCAGTTTCTTTTGATATATAACTAAATAATCTGTAATGGAATAATTAAACATTTTGTAGCTAAATAACATTTTCTCTTTTCTTTTTAGGTGGTTACAGAAAGTCTACGACACACAATATCCGGTAAGTACTGTATTTGTCTGTTGGTATATTTTATAAAATTGCATTTTATGCAAGATAGACAAATTTAAACTTTTTAAAAGCACACAAAATACTCATTCTACAGAGTGTCCGAAAAGTCACGCAACCCGGTGTTTACGACCGTA
The DNA here is from genome assembly GCF_977018435.1 of Lepisma saccharinum. Taxonomy (NCBI): domain Eukaryota; kingdom Metazoa; phylum Arthropoda; class Insecta; order Zygentoma; family Lepismatidae; genus Lepisma; species Lepisma saccharinum. The sequence continues at coordinate 56,692 of NW_028143543.1, forward strand.
TAACGGAATAGCGAAACGGAATTAGAAGAAACGCTTTCTGCCAAGAGAATGCCCTGTATATTGGGAAAATTTAGAGAGACAAACATATGTAAGAACATGCATGTTTTAATAACAAATAAGCAAAGTGTTGCCAAAGGCGGAAAAAAAATATTTGCAAATCGTGTGTATTGATGCACAGAACTCACTGAGGTAAATTATTGCAACATTTCACAATACCAACGAACAATTTGGATGGCCATCTATTGAATTTGACAGAAAAAGAACTTTGACGAAGTTTCAAAAACATTGCAGAAGGGAATAAATGGGCTGTTCCAAAAATCGATGTTTTCACAATATTACGAGGGACACTGGCAACACTGTTGGTGTCACGTGTCACTAACAGACGTGTTTCACTCAGGCTATCACACTAAGTCACTTTTAACGACAAAGGAGAAAGTTGGTTATTCTCGAACATATCCAATAAATTACATACACCTTGTAACCCTGAAATGTGTGTTCAGAAGAACGTGTATCAATTGTTATGTTTTCTCTGCCTTAGGTGGTTGCTGTTTGCCGCGAACGGCATTCCAGTTTGTATCTACTTATGCTGACGTCGTGTGTGTGTTTTTAAAATGCCATATTCTACACAGGAAAGAGTGTTTATTGTTGAAGAATATATCCGAACATCGTCATATTCTTGCGTAAGAGAAGCATTTAGGGATACCCACATTTCAGGGTTGCAAGGTGTATGTAATTTATTGTATATGTTCGAGAATAACCAACTTTCTCCTTTGTCGTTAAAAGTGACTTAGTGTGGTAGCCTGAGGTGAAACACGTCTGTTAGTGACACGTGACACCAACAGTGTTGCCAGTGTCCCTCGTAATATTGTGAAAACATCGATTTTTGGAACAGCCCATTTATTCCCTTCTGCAATGTTTTTGAAACTTCGTCAAAGTTCTTTTTCTGTCAAATTCAATAGATGGCCATCCAAATTGTTCGTTGGTATTGTGAAATGTTGCAATAATTTACCTCAGTGAGTTCTGTGCATCAATACACACGATTTGCAAATATTTTTTTTCCGCCTTTGGCAACACTTTGCTTATTTGTTATTAAAACATGCATGTTCTTACATATGTTTGTCTCTCTAAATTTTCCCAATATACAGGGCATTCTCTTGGCAGAAAGCGTTTCTTCTAATTCCGTTTCGCTATTCCGTTATACGGTCGTAAACACCGGGTTGCGTGACTTTTCGGACACTCTGTATAATGGTGCTTTTACCAGCGTATACCGCTATTGCATTATGTTTTAAGCACGAAATAGTTTCGATTTAATATTTTAATAATTTCATTGGTGGTTAGTATCTGGGACTTGAATCCAAGCCAACGTGTTTAGCAACGCGATATGATACTGTAAATCTCACAATTCTTGTCTGTGGGACAAATCTGCCATTAAGAAACAAAGCGAAAGAACCTTTGACCCAATGAATACCAGCGATGCATTTCTCTTATTGTTGGTCCAACAATGGATCCCACTTTTCCAAAGCATTACTAACATCAATAAAAGTTAAGGAGGATAAACTGGGTCGGGGGATGAATACCGCGACACACGATTCCGAGCCATTTCGAATATTTGCTGAATGCAGAAAGTCGACAAATGGTTAGTCTTTCTATGCAATCAGTATTAGTCAAGAACAGACACCCTGGATGATGGGGAAAGGTGAATCAGTCAGCGACGTATACAGACGTATCCTCCTCCCCACACCTCTCATCGCGGTCTCCATGGCCCTTAAACATAACCATATAAATGCAGACGGGTGTCATCAGGCCTACGGTCGTCCGCTATTCCCCCGCCCCTCCTACAAAGCCCAATGCGCCATTAGCCGGCTGTCGCAGCCAAAATGTCCACCGGTAGAAGAGAAAGTATGAGGAATAAACGGACGCCTGAAAATAGATGGCCCAGAAGATCTACATCTATATGAATAGAATATCCGAGAAGGAGAGAAGACGAGAAATGGGTTGTGCAAGGAAGAGAAAGGTAGTGGAATTTGCAATAAGGATGTGCGAGAAATTAATTTAAAATGAGCAGGGAGACTGTAAAGGAATGCTTACGAAAGGGAAGAGTGGGGAAACTTAATAGCAATAATCGCGAAACGGCAGAGTAGTGGAAGAACGATAAAGGAGTAAACGTGGAACGGAAGCGCAAGTGGAACAACTACAAAGGAATTCCCGAAAAGGGGAGAAGTAAGTGAGGCAACTACAAATAATAACCGTGAAACGGAAAGGTGAGTGTAATAACTATATAGGAATAACTGTAAAATGGAAAAGTATGTGGAACGCTGTAAAGTAATAAGAGCGAAATGGAAGAGTGGGACAAATTTAACGGAATTACCGAAACGGTGAGCTTTGAAACTACATAGGAATACTTCCTAAAGGAATACAAAGGAAGAGTGGGGCAAGGAAAGTTGAATAACCGCGAATCTGAAGAGTTAGCGGAACAACTTCAAAAGAATAACCGCAGAACGGAAGAAATTGAGACTACTGCAAAGGAGTACCTGTGAAACGGAAGAGTGGGATAACGAGAAAGGAATGACCACGCAACAAAATATTGTGTTGAGTAACTCACTATAATGGATTAACCGTGTAATGGGAAACTGAGCACAACAACAGATATGCATAAGTAGGAACTGAAAAGTGAACAATACAACTACAAGAGGATAAGCGCGAAACAGAAAAATGAGCGAAGCACGTACAAGTAAATAACAGCACAACGGAAAAGTAAGACAGCTAAAAGGAAATAAACGCGAAACGAAAATGGGGAAACTGCAAAGAAATAACCAAGAAACGAAAGATTGTCTTGAGCAACTAACTACAATGAATTAACCGTGGATTTGGAGATTGAGCAAAAGAGCAGAAGAGAATAACTGATGAACGGAAGAGTGAGCAAAATATCTCCAAAGATTTGCCACGTAACGGAAGAGTGAACGGAATACGTACAACGGAAGAATCACATAAACGAAAAACTAAGCATGTGACAGAGAAGATATAAGTACGAAAAAAATAACAGAGAATGAAGAAAACTACAAAAAGCAATGAACGAGAAATCAAAAACCAAGTACTGCGGGCTATTAGCAGTAATACAATAGTATACAGGAATAGTATGAGAGTAATAAGTGAAAACAAATCTTCCGAAATAATCGCGAAGAAAAGAATAAGTGCGAACGCAATAGAAGAATCACTTTTGATAAACTGAAAATAAAATTTAGAAAGAGTGTAATAATTAAACTTACCATACCTATGATAACAATTGTGGTGGTAGACGTATATTAAGTACACAGAAAAACCAAACTCAGAACATTACATAACAGCATTGAAGAAACACTGATGTTAAAGAGCCACATAAAGTCCTCCCAGGAGGTCCACACCAAATTTCTGTCTACGTTTCATGTCAGTAGTGTTACAATATGGTTGATTAGAGCCATCTATCGGTGTTATTTTAACTCCACTGAATTAAACGTTGACCATTATTAGATGTGGTCCTCCTGTAACCTGCGTTGCTGTTTGTGTTGCTTCAAAAATATATTTTTTACACATCAAGGCGGCGCAAGATATTTTGAGCAGTGTTCTCAAAGTTACTTTTTAAAAGTTACCGAGTTACTGTTACAGTTACTTGATTCAAATAGTAACTGAGTTAGAGTTGCAGTTACTGATTTTAAAAAGTAACTCATTTACAGTTACAGTTATATGAAAAGTAAGTGTAAGTTACTTTTACAGTAACTTCCTGCTGGAAATTTCCTTGCAAACAATCAAGGATTATTAATTGTAATCAAATGAATTATTGAAAACTTACAATACGTTGTTTCATTTATGTACAGTCACGGGCAATAAAAATGGGACACCAATATCCTGAAATACTCGCTCCTCTGCAAGACGTTATGTGTGTTGCCTAACTATACGGCGTTGGTAGAAGTTGTCATTGGAAATTTGCTATGAACATCCACATATTGACTTACAGTTAGGCAACACGCATAACGCCTTGCAGGGAAGCGAGTATTTCAGGATCTAGGTGTCCCATTTTTATTGCCGGTGACTGTACATAAAGCATTCGTATACTTACATTCTTACAAACAAGTAAATTATGAAAAAAGGAGTCCATTTTCTTTGAATTATCATTCATTATATTTAACTCCCTCTCTATATGTGCAATGTACAAATTTTAGACAACGTTCCAATTATTTTTAAATACTGACGTCTTCGATTGCAATTAGAAATGAATTTTAGTAAACTGTATATGCATGCAATGAAGCCTATTTTTATTCCACGAAAATACATCCACCTTAGCATCCAGAGCAGACACATTATTGCAAGGAGAGTTATCAAATTTAGCTCTTCCTTCACGGCACAAAATTTTCAAGTTAACAAGTGTCGTTTACTAACTGTGAAAGTAACTGTTGTAACATTACTTGTATTAGAAAAAAGGTATCTCAGTTACAATTACAGTTAGCTACTTACTTTTAAATGTAACTTATTCCAGTTAGATTTTCCAAAAAAGTGACTGTTATTTAAAACTTTAGTTGCCATGGTTAATTAAGCGGAAGAATGGTTAATATGAAATTGGAAAGCGGCCGGCCTCCGTTGCGAAATGGTTAGCACATCGCGCTACGACGCCAGGGGTATAATATCGTCACTCATCCCCATCTTCGCAAATTAGTCAAAAGTGGCAAAAAGGTGAAGTAAAATAAAGCAAATTAATCAATCAAATCGTCTTCTCAATTAGCCAAACGTGGCAGAGAAACGAACTAAAATATACAATATAAGTCAACAATAACCACAAAACGGCCATCCTCCTTACACAAACTTAATCTTTCTGTCGACTTCCATCCTCATTGTTAGGCAACCCAACTGAACATATAACTTTTCCTATTGCATAAGACGTAAGGATATCTGTGTCATGCGAGTTCCGTTTCTTGTGGGGTCTAGCGGAAGAAATCAATAACGAAGTGCAATGGGGCACTGAGATACCCTTTACCATCTCCCATAATTCCTTTCCTCGAGTGGCGTAACACCCAAAAGGTTCACACAGGAACTGCGGGAAGAAATAACTCCCCAACGCTTTGCTTCCCACGTTCAATTTAACTCCGCCAGGTCGAGCCATAGATAGAAACAGCGACCTACAGAAAAGGGTTTGAAATATGAGAAAGGCTACCGTGCCTTTCAAATATCCTCGGAGAGACGTGGGTATTGTGTGCGTAATTTGTCCATGCACGCTCGGCCGCAGTGCTTTTATTGCACTCAGTTTAAGGTCTGCCATATTTTCCCAGACATATGCCGGCAGCCGGATCGATGCAGGGTCAGGGCGGGACGTGAGGCCATATAATCTCTCACAGCTTTTTTTTCACACTCCATTTGGCAGGGCACAGGTTTATATCAGAATTTCCAACAAAGCAGGTTTCGAGAAAGGAGATTTGAGAATTTAAGCTAAGGAATATATATCAGCTCCCACTTCAATATTCGTCGGCATACATTATACATTAATAACGCACTTTATGCACACATTTGCAAATTGCTACATGCAAGGATAAAGTTTTTACATCGTGGTACAAATTATTATGGCATATCCTAGATAATTCCATCATTTCTAAATATTACATTAAACGTCAATGCTTCAGTGCTTTAACATTTAATTTTAAGTCTATTTAAGTCAATCAGTTATGATCTAAACATTTTAGAATTTATAATGATTGTGAAGCATTTCGTAAAGCTATTTTTCTCTCCTTTATTAAACAATAGGCTAAATTTAAATTTACAGAAAAAACGATACGGAAGGAATTCTCAGCGCAATTTTTCTAAACGTGTTATCATTGATACAAAGTTACCATGAAATTGAATCAAAATGTGATGATATATATTACAAATGTACGCTGAAGTCAGTATTTTGTTGTGGAATGAAAACATAAATAAAAAAGGTTAAATTATAATTAATCATTGGTTATTTTAAAATTAGAGCCACTTATATCGTATAGAGTCTTTTGGAATTTCAAGCGACATCTGCACACGCATTTAATAAACAGAGAAAAATAAGAATAATCGCACAAATATATACATTAGGCAAGACGAACTTTGCTTTTAAGCTCACTTTATGCACAGATAGGGTAATTGGGACTACACCTATAGTTTGAAATGGAATCCGAACCATTATACATGCGCCCACCGGGTATCGAATCCGGATCCCCTTTATTAAGTGTCGACGACGTCACAACTTAACCTTCGTTGTGGCCCACACAAGCATGTTGATGTTTATTTGTCTTTATAACATAATGATTTTGGAAGAAACGCAAATAGGGTATTCCCTGTATCTTCTCAAATTTCAGTTTTGAGGTTTACTATATCATTCTCAACTCTGTCTTCCAGCTTAAATTGTCCCATGGATAATGGCTGACATGCTTTAATAGCCTATTTAAATATTTTGCACTGGAAAGACACGTACTGTGCTAAAAGTTATATTATTCTCAAGTGGCTAAACTTCTCCCTCTTAGTTTCAATTCAGTTTTTGTTGGTCGATGAGTTAAGTTGATGTCAAATGATTATCTGCAATGGAGTACTGCTTTGATTTTTTGCAGGGAAATATGTCTTGTACGTAAACAAAATATGTATCAGGTTTAAGAAAATCACAAATCACTCGTCACATACCCCTTTACATTCCACTGTACTCTCTCTTGAGTATCTCTGGAGCAAGCGAAAGAAAGCAAGTTTGTGCGAAAGTAACTAACTTTAGACTTCTTAAACCCAAAGGTTTATGACGGCAGCAACACAGGCCTTCCATCTGTTCCTGTCCTGAGCAAGATCTATATCCACTCTTTTCAATCCTTACCAATTTGGTTTAGGTCCATTTCATCGTTATATCTCCATCTTGGCCTTGGCCTTCCTATTGGTCTCTTACCACCACGCTTCTCAACAAGAATCCTGTAAACTCCTCTTTCCTATCCGATTCGTGCCACATGGCCTGCCCATCTAAGTCGTCTTGATTTAATCACAAAAAATTAAATTCAATATAATTTTTAAAAAATAGGAGCAAAATTACAGTTTTTGTACCAATGAAATGCTTACCTTTTACTAAAGACGCTGGCATAACATGACATTTTTAGTTCTGCTACTGTAGACAGCAATACAAAATTTCGGTCGGATAAAATTTGATTAGAATTGTACCTATGTAGGTACAAATCAGATCACTGTGCGGTACAATTTGGATCAACGTTGAGTGAAGAAACAGTATCCTTAATATATACTATAAGTGCAACTTCTATGGCGTAGGCCTACAGGAGCGAAATAAAAACAAACTGCATGTTCTATTAGTTTAATAACTCTGCTTGACTACATGCATCGTTACGCAACTACCCGCACTTCCTTCGGTGTCAATCCCAATCCTCGCCCTTCCAAATACGTCAGTCTCTCCACAATTGCGTCTTCCATCTGCTTGGAGAAAACTGTTGGATGGCCAACATCAATCCTGGAAGGGGAAGGAACACCCGCTGCTTCTTGACGTGCCATCGTTACTTTGTTTTGGAGGGTGGCAAATGGAACATAATAAAGTTGCGATGCTCCGCGTATATATAAGTGTCCCTCTAGAATACTAAGCACGGCATTTTGGAGAACTCGGGACGAATACTGTTGATATACCTTATTCGGTGTACGTTTGCGAAGCATCTATAACAATAAATTGAACAACGCATTTACTTTGTGAAGTAATGTGTTGCACACGTTACGGTAATGGAACTCAAACTGTATACCTCGCTGATCGAAATTGTACCATTTCCGCCGATCGAATATGTACCACTTTGTGCATGGAAACAAATATTTCTGTAGTTCCCTTATCTCTCGCCGAATGACTACAGATGTCACATGCTACAGCCACCACATGCTTGTCCACGTTTGACGTGAATTTCGCTGTCCTACGTTCACGCATAAACACGGGATACGCAAAGTGACAGGCAGACGTTTATATACAAAGCACCTATTCTATCTACAACGTACTCACCTTGCCATACAAAATTACGTCCGGTTCTCCGGGTTTTACGTAGAATTTCTCGATGTTTCTGTACAACATACCTGACACTTCACGTAACAACTCTCACTTTTCAAATCAGCGTTGCCAGTAATAGGAAGCAAAATATTCGACTTTTTAGAACGGGTGATCGAAGTAGTACCTACATCGAAAATGTACTACCCTACCCTATCTGGACATGAATACAAATTATGCAGTTGTAAATTACGTAGGGCCTCATCGATGGCGCAGTGGTAGCGTCGTCGCCTTATAATCAAGGTGTTTCGGGTTCGATACCCGGTGGAGGCACAAGTGGTTCGGATCCCACTTTAAACTGTAGGTCCAGTCCCAATTAGCCTTACTGTGCATAAAGTGTACTCAAAACAGCAAATCAAAAAAATCAAAATCTAAATTATGTAATCTTCTCCACTCACCTGTCTTCTCATCTCCTTTTCGTTCAAATATTTTTCTAAGGATTTTATTTTCAGATACTCTCAATGCATAGTCCTCTTTCAATGTAAGGGACCAAGATTCGCATCCATATAATACTACAGGCAAAATTACTGTTTTGCATATTTTAACTTTCAGTTTCTTAGATATTATATGAGAAGATAACAGTTAAGAAGAGAAAAGTAACACGCATTTCCTGAATTAAGCCTGCTTTATATTTCCTATTTAATATCATTTCCAGTGTTTTGTATTACTCCTAAGTACTTGAATTTGGAAACAGGTTGAAACGAGTTGTTATTAATAATTAGAAACACTTGGTTTCGGTCTGTAAGCATATATTTAGTTGTCGCGCAAGTACTGACGCGAAACGGCTTCACCAATGAACACACGAGAGGGAACAGGATTGCGTGGAGGTGGAAGCGACTGCATTTACCAACCTTCAGAGCAGCGTATACTGCTTCACTCTGCCATTCCATTACCCTCCCCCTCTTGTTCTGCCCCTATGCGCGGCCTTTCTTAATGGATTCCGGGGATAGAGTATACATGCCTTGCTTTCTACAAAGCCTTTTTTTGGTGAACAGAAGTGCTAGAAAGAAAGCAAAATAGTTATACATTGTTTCAAAATCTATTTGGCATAGGCTGGCGTCGAGCACTGTTTTACTATCACAAACTTAATAAAGAAATCAACATCTTTCATCATCGTCGATCGGTCTCAAGATATGATGTACAATAAGCAAAAGGAAGGATCTTCTAAAATGGAATACTGTCTAAACGTCAGATACAATGGTGTATCGTAGTGTACCTCACATTCCTGAGATACCCTGACCTTTGTAGAAGACAGGATATTCGAAGAATGAGTTCAGTACAGCAATATGTATTTCCAGTAGCAGGAGTTGTAGAAAGGAAGTAGGGGAAAAGGAGAGGCGAGAGTGGAGAGCGAGGTTGTTGGCGTCAGAAGGATTCCACGGTCGGGATTGGGGGAGAGAAGTTCGGGCTTTGAAGGAAGAAGAGGTATCGTCGAAAGGGGAATGGGAGTTCGGCGATAAGATTGGATTGATTTGGTGTTTTAAGTCCACTTTATGCACAGTAAGGGTAATCGGGACTGGACCTACAGTATAAGTGAGATCCGAACCATTATGTGCCTTCACCGAGAATCGAAGCCGGGACCCCTTGATTACAACGCGACGACGCTACCACTGCGCCATCGGGGAGGTCCCTCGGCGGTAAGAGAGCAGGGGACAGTTAAATAGACTGTGTGGGTGGGTATGAGATTGAACATTGGATACTTATTGATCATCTCTTCACTTATTAATTATGTCCTTGCCGATTCAGTCTTAAAGATTGTTACGTTCCCCGGAATATTATCAAAGGATCAACTTACATTTATTCCTCAACGGCGATCATGAGACTTATCAGCCTACTTTGAAGCCCTCAGGTAGTGGGAAATCAAATAAGGATATGCTAACGTAAACCTTTCTAACTCTCACACACAAAAAATATATTTAGATGTCAGTTAATGTTAATATATTGGGGTCGGGTACCCTATTCTACACCCTCGAATTTTGATTTTTTTTTCTTTCATTATGAAGGTTATGTGATCCTATTTGTGAATAAAAAAACATTGGAGCGCGGAAAGAAGTATTTACGACTGTACAGCCGTTTAAATTGGCGATTTTGTCGTTTGCAATTCTTGAGTCAAAATTTCCCACCGGTTCCCGGCTCCGCCCCTGGGGTAATTGACTTACCGCCCCCTACCGCTACCGCGGCCCCGCCTGTATCTATAGAGTCCCTTTTAAAGGCATGTTAGAAATTGGGCGAAGTCACCTGCCACCAACACTATTTTTCACTGTTTTCCGCATTGAAGGCTAAAATTAAACCAAAGAAGGTAACTTACCTCTTTTTACCAAGGCCAGGTATTGAATTGTAGGTCGAAGTTCAATTTGTAAGTCCAAAAATGAAGTAACTCCTACGTTGAAAGTCGTTGTTGTCCTTTTACACAGAATACCAACCTCCACTCCCTTCCCATCATAAAAATTAGAAGTCGCAAATTATCCCATCCCACAAGTCATTTAGAAAAAACAACCCTCCCCTTTACGGCATGCAGTTGCCAAAAAAATATTATTATTTCCAATTTGTTAAGTCGCATAAATGAAATCGAATGTCTGAAATGTCCAATCCGCCAATATATCACACAAAGAACATATCGCAATCGCAAATGTTCCTATTGCACAAGTCAATCATAAGAAGAAAAAGAAAAAATCAGACGTGCGCCTGTGACATAAATCGATCATCCGAAATCTTCAGACTTGCGCCTGTGACATGAATGCATCATTCGCCATCATAAAGTTGTGAAAAACGTTTTTGACGTTACGCAAGGAATTTTAATTTAATGAAAAACGTAAGTTTCGTAGCACGTAGATCTAAAAAATTACTTTCCGCGCTATTTAGAAACATCGTTTATTATGAAGAACTAATTTTTGTAACGAGAATATTTGAAATGTGCGAAAAATCGAGGGTGTAGAAAAGGGTAGCCGAGCCATATAGTGCTCTTGCACTCGTAATTAAACTCCTTATTAGAAACAAAATTGTATTAAGATCATAATTCTTCTACACTACACAAATTACCGTATTCTCGTGTCTATAAGCCGCACTTTTTTCCCCCGAAAAGTGGACCAAAAAATGGGGTGCGGCTTATACACGCGAATGATAAGAAAAGCATGTGCGGCTTATACACGCGAATGAAAGAAAGTGCAGCTACTGCTAGGATGCTAAAATACTTACGTTGATTTGTTATCTTTATCACATAACGGATTCATTAACAGCAAATCCAACAGCAATGCATCTGTAGCAGGCTTTGCAACAATATGATATCTTATCTTTAAACATTTTTTTTTGCAACAATATGATAATATCTAATCTTTGAACACTAATCATCCTTACTGTCGTATTGATCTGGAAACCATTCAGTAAAGTGAAGTTGTTAAAGAAGGTTGTGGGGCCTGAGGTCAAGGTTGGTACTATCAATGGGAGGATGTCGGGCAGAAGAATCAGCAACTTGAAGCGATAGATGCTGAAGGAAACTGCAACAGATCTGCAGCGCGATATTACGATGTGGACGAGTCTAACATTCGTCGATGGAGAAATCAGAAGGAACAACTTGCTGCAACAAGTTTCAAGAGAAAGACATTTCGTGGAAAAGGAGCCAAATTTCCACAGGTAGAAGAAGAAGTTTTGGCCATTGTACATGAGAGAAAAAGTGCTGGCTATGCTGTAACCGTAGACATGATACGTTTTCAAGCTCGTGAAGTAGCTTCAAAGTTAGACATCAGTCGTCAAGCTTTCCGAGCTAGTGCGGGATGGTGTGCACGTTTTATGCGTAGGAAAAGTTTATCGCTTCGCCGTAGGACAACAATTGCGCAACGTTTCCCTGCAGACTTTGATCAGAAAATTGTTAAATTTCACAAATACGTGATTTGAATGCGAAAGTCCAATGATTATAGATTGTCTCAGATAGGCAACGCGGATGAAACACCTATTTGCTTAGACATGCCTATGTCCAGCACAGTTGCACCGAGAGGCTCGCACACCGTATCGATCAAGACCACGGGTGGAGAGAAACAACGATGCACTGTAATGTTGGGTGTTCTCGCAGGTAGAAGGAAACTGCCACCGTATGTTTGCTGAAGCGTAAGAATGTGCCGAAGGAGGCATTTCCGCCGGGTATTATCACACGTGCCCAGCAGAAAGGATGGATGGAAGAAGAACTGGTATTGGACTGGATAGACAAAGTGTGGAATAGAAGGTCTGGTGCATTGCTGAAGCAAAAGAGTTTGCTGGTGTGGGACAGCTTTCGTGGTCACCTAACAGACAGAATACAGACAAAATTCCAACAGTTGAAAACGGATGTAGCTGTGATTCCTGGGGGTATAACGTCTGTACTGCAGCCCCTAGACGTTTGTGTAATTCGCTCGTTTAAAGCTGCGTTCCGGCGTCTGTATAATGACTGGATTAGTACAGGAAACCACGAGCTTACGGCAACAGGAAAGATCAAACGTCCGACTGTCAAGCAAGTGTGCGAATGGATTCTGGCAGCATGGGAAAGTGTAAAGTCGGAGACAATTGTGAAGGGTTTTCTCAAGTGCGGCATATCCAATGCCCTAGATGGTAGGTACCAGGATGAAATGTTGTGGGATGATGATGCTAGTGATGAAGATGACAATACCTCTTGTGCAGAAAATATTGCAACGAGTAGCAGGAACGACAGAGAATAAGAGCTTTGAGGACTCAAACTGAATGATACGGCACTAATATGTAGATCATTGTGCTAAAATAAAGGTTAAAATACTTTTAAAATACTTACTTGAAATTGGCTACCTACGAAAAAAAAAGTCGATCGTGCGGCTTATACACGAGGTGTCGCTTATACACGAGAAATTTTATTTTCCTGAAATCTAAGCCCAAAAAATGGGGTGCGGCTTATACACGCGTGCGGCTAATAGACGCGAGAATACGGTACCGTAACACATTCACATTTCCAAAATCACTTCCATTATCCAGCAACATTCATAATAATGATAATATCTCTCACCTCACAACCCACAATCAAATGTTTTAAGGTTAGTCCATAACCATAACAGACTACCCAATTGAACAAAACAAATTACGTCATAATAGACAATTAACATATTAAACATATCAAACACTTAAAATGATACAATAAGTGGGTGCGTATCAAGATGCTAAAACCTGATCTCTGTGTCGCCATTCATTTAAGACTTGTATAGAATAAAATTTATCTAGGATGAAGATTAAGCATAAGCGAGTGGCTATGAGCTAACGCCACCCAGATACGATCCCAACACCAAGCTTGCTGTTACTCACAATACCGAGTCCGGTGTTTGATGTGATGGAAGCTACTGTGGACTAAATGGTCTAGACGCCGTGTTGTGGTGTTATACGATATATACCGACCGATCTCCGTTGCAGACTGGCTATCACATCGCGCTACTTGGCCAAGGGTCCCGGGTTCGAATCCCGATCTGCGCATGTGTGTTCTTTGCATGCGCCACTTCATAAAAATTCGTCATATCATCACTCATCCTCATCGGCGCGATTAGCCAAAAAGTGACAGAAAAGCGACTCTAAATAAAAAAATCAAATTTTTAAGAATTTGTATAGGGTATGTAGGAAAAGAACTTCTCACTACTTTAACACTGTCCTTGTGGAAGAAGTTAACTTTATAAGCAATAACGCCATTTTATTTAAAACCAGTCTCAATGTAACACATTAGCTCCAAAATTCTACCGCAGCATCTCCACACTAGCGACTACCGGTCTCTTGTTCTTGACGTGCAGATATGGGGCCATATTCATAACGAGGAGTGTGTGTTGCGATTAGTACCAGTGGGGTGTTTGCAGGTCATGAACGCATCTGACAAGATGATCGCTCATTGTGTGCAGTCTATTAGTGATAAATTATTACATCATGCCACAATCGGGCCTCTTGTTTCCACACATTCGATTACATCGTATATGCTGCCTGTACATCCTCTTAGTATATATGGTGAATGGTCACGAAATTACGCACCATACAATACATCCTGGATCCTTGTTGCTCTTTTTTGATTGTGAATATTTGTTCTTGTGCGGATGTTATGGAATTTGGAGTAAATGTGTGATAATCTTCGTTTCCTACTAGCTTAATCATTGTCTCTTTATTCTTTATTTTTGTGTTGCTAAATCTCTCTCTCAATCTCCTTCCACCGTTTCCACTCTCCCTTAATTTCTTCCTTCGTTCCACTCCCACTTTTTCATTTTTGTATATTTCCTTCTTTTTCTTTCTTCCTGTAATTCTAATTGATCTCTCTCTTTCTTTTCTCCCTCTCCATTCATTTCCTCCTCTGTTCCCATTCCACTCTGTTAATTTTGTCTCTTTTTCTCTGTCTTCCTTTTCCTCTATCTCTATATTTTCTTCCATCCTTTTCGCTCTACGTTAACCTTTTCCTCTGTTCCTCTAACACTCTCTTACTTCTTTGTCTTTTTCTCTGTCCTCCTCTTATCCTCTCTCCCTCTACCCTATCTCTTTTTCTTCCTTCGTTTTCTATCTTAATTTCTTCCTCTGTTCATCCTCTTAATTATTGTCTCTTTCTTTATTCCTCTGTTTTTCGTATCTCTCCTTTCATCTTTTATACCTTCTTTTCTCTTTTCTCCTTTCTATTTATTTATTTATTTATTTGCGTGAATAATAATTCTACCGTCTCAAACCTTTTATGATACGTGAGATATCATTATAGGATAGATTATATAGCCATTTAAAAATCATTATTGTCTTTATGATTTGAACAGAGGTCCCTGATACAAAATATTCTAGCAGAAAGAACGTTTTGCAATAATTTCTCCTTCTCCTGAACAGTATACCGTACTTCTAAGAACTTCTTGTATTTAGCAATGATATTGAACTGTTTGGTTTTCATCTGGATATTTAAAATGTGGTAAATTAAAAGAGGAGAGGGACTGTAACCCAGGCTCTCGAACTGATTACAGATGTGGCTCAGGACTATGTGCCACACGAGATAATGAAATCGGAAAAGGTTTTCCGTGGTTCGAAAGAGAGTTACAGCTTATCTTATCCAAATGAAAATGAAAGCTTAATTTGTTCGTAAATTTTAAGAGAGTAGCAATAAGCAATTATGTGCTAACGTAATTTTGTTTATTTTTACTTCAAGATTACATAAAATAAACCAAAAGGTTTTTCTGCATAAGCTATTCAACGATACAGTAGTATATTTGAAAATACAGTTGTATTTCGCGTACGTCAGATTATAACGCTTAAAACCCCTTGGATTTCTGGATCGAACTCAGGCTAGGCCAGCTTATAGCTACTCGCTTGCGGGAGAGGTACGTTTGTGGCTTGGGGTAAACTAAAGTAACACTTAAATAAGCAAAGAGGGCTCGTCTCTGTGAAATAAGGAGAACACTTTGACATTCGACATTTACACTTCCATTGACTGGTCTGGCAGGGTGGTGAAAATGATAGAAAAGGAATAAAGGAATGTTCGTTTACCTTTGGTGTCTTATAGAGATCATGTCGCTTATCTAGTAGACACGGTCCTAAAATGCAGCTGCTTTCGAGAGCGCAACTCTCGCTGTAACGTATCGATCGATTATCAACTACTGTATACTCGATAACTTTCTGAATACAACTGCCTGAGATATGGTCTCGCAAACTATTTAAGGGAGATTAAAATTTATGATCGTTAAGACCGTTGGCGAGTCCGTGTCCTGCCGTTAACCGTGTTTTTCGCATAAGGCTGAGTTTACTTATTTTCGTACGATTTCCGGTAGATTCGCGTATCAGCGGAGTTTTCAGATCTACTGAAGGTCGCTGGTGTA
>NW_028143544.1:0-72535 GCF_977018435.1 Lepisma saccharinum
GCGCTATTGCTGCCGCCGCCATTTGCTTTCTGCACGAGAGCACAATACGCTCTCATATTATCCGTATATGCTAAATTGAACGAAAGGAGGGTAACAGTTTCATGCATCGGAGACACATTTCTTCAATTTTACACAAGAAACTACTTACGGAAATGAGTTTCTCCAAGGTTTATAACCTCCGTCGATATATATTCTTCCAAAAACTTCATCCTACAATTCAGCAGAACAGTAAATAATCACTTTTCATGTAATAATATTGCGCATTTTGTGAAAATCGACATCATGCCGTTGTTTCCAAGATGTACCTGCAGATGGCTCTAGCGTCGGAAGTCACGCGATCTCGCTAGTGGAATCAGGGTTTCCAAACGCGCGATTTTTTTCGAGAAACGCGATTTTTTTTCTTCGAGAAACGGGCGGTTTTTTGTCGAGAAAGGAAAATGGTTTTTCGATGAATTTAGGGGTGAAATGGGTGCTAATGGAACCTAACCTAACAGGCCTAACCTAACCTCGTGTGAATGGTTCGTGGGGCTACCCGTGGATGGTTTTTGGGGCTAACGTCAATGGTTTTTGGGGCTAACGTCAATGGTTTGTGGGACGTCCGTGAAGTTAGCACCGAACTGAAATGAGAAGTAAGCGACCTGAACGCAGCTGAAGCAAAGGATATAGATGGTAGCTCAAAGTTGCCAGGAGTGTAAAAAAAAGCCATCCAATTCAAGAGAGCCGGAAAATTATGCAAATAGCAGTTTATGAATTTCTATTTGTTTTCGGGAGGGGGGAATACACGAAAGTCACTGATATTACAAAAATGTATGCACGTACGGATACAAATGCAATTGTAATGGGTAAATTGGAAAAAAAAAAACACCGCAAAAAAAACAACCTAGGATTTCATAACTACAACATTTTTCTATAAGCCTGCATACTCCACATCATTCTTCCTACTATATTCTAGCATCTAGAGTACTCCCACCGAATTGAAATGTCACAAAATAACGTATACGAGGGAATAATGAAAAACTTAATGTCCCGCGGTGCCCAACCTGTGGCCCGCGAGGATTTGGTTTTACCATGAAATTAAAGTACGTTCCTTCGGCAATCACCCTGTTTGCACCATATATTTCTTCGAATCGGATTCTAGGTTCTAGGGCATTTTCAATGGAATCGTACGTACCGAGTATAAGGGGGAAAATTTAAAATTCCCTCATGTCCAAACTGTGGCCCGCGAAGATCTGATAATCCAGGGTGTCGTAAGCACATCCTTTGTTTATCACCCTGTATAGTCAAAATATTTCTTCGAACGATATTCTTGCTTCTGGGGAACTAGCACCGAATTGAAATGTCACAAAATAACGTATACGAGGGAATAATGAAAAACTTAATGTCCCGCGGTGCCCAACCTGTGGCCCGCGAGGATTTGGTTTTACCATAAAATCAAAGTACGTTCCTTCGGCAATCACCCTGTATGCTCCACATATTTCTTCGAATCGTATTCTAGGTTCTAGGGCATTTTCAATGGAATCCTACGTACCGAGTATAAGGGGGAAATTTTAAAATTCCCTGATGTCCAAACTGTGGGCCGCGAAGATTTGATAATCTAGGGTGTCGTAAGCACATCCTTTGTTTATCACCCTGTATAGTCAAAATATTTCTTCGAACGATATTCTTGCTTCTAGGGAACTAGCACCGAACTGAAATGTCACAAAATAACGTATACGAGGGAATAATGAGAAACTTAATGTCCCGCGGTGCCCAACCTGTGCCCCGCGAGGATTTGGTTTCACCATGAAATCAAAGTACGTTCCTTCGGCAATCACCCTGTATACTCCATATATTTCTTCGAATCGTATTCTAGGTTCTAGGGTATTTTCAATGGAATCCTACGTACCGAGTATAAGGGGGAAATTTTAAAATTCCCTGATGTCCAAACTGTGGCCCGCGAAGATCTGATAATCTAGGGTGTCGTAAGCACATCCTTTGTTTATCACCCTGTATAGTCAAAATATATCTTCGAACGATATTCTTGCCTCTAGGGAACTTGCACCGAATTGAAATGTCACATAATAACGTATACGAGTGAATAATGGTAAACTTAATGTTCCACAGTACCCAACCTGTGGCCCGCGAGGTGTTGCTTTTACAATGAAATCAAAGTACGTCCCTTCGGCAATCACCCTGTATGCTCCACATATTTCTTCGAATCGGATTCTAGGTTCTAGGGCATTTTCAACGTTATCGTACGTACCGAGTATAAAGGGGAAATTTTAAAATTCCCTCATGACCAAACTGTGGCCCGCGAAGATCTGATAATCTAGGGTGTCGTAAGCACATCATTTGTTTATCACCCTGTATAGTCAAAATATTTCTTCGAACGATATTCTTGCTTCTAGGGAACTAGCACCGAACTGAAATGTCGCATAATAACGAATACGAGTGAATAATGGTAAACTTAATGTCCCACAGTACCCAACCTGTGCCCCGCGAGGATTTGGTTTCACCATGAAATCAAATTACGTTCCTTCCGCAATCACCCTGTATGCTCCATATATTTCTTCGAATCGTATTCTAGGTTCTAAGGCATTTTCAATGGAATCCTACGTACCGAGTATAAGGGGGAAATTTTAAAATTCCCTCATGTCCAAACTGTGGCCCGCGAAGATCTGATAATCTAGGGTGTCGTAAGCACATCATTTGTTTATCACCCTGTATAGTCAAAATATTTCTTCGAACGATATTCTTGCTTCTAGGGAACTAGCACCGAACTGAAATGTCCCAAAATAACGTATACGAGGGAGTAATGAAAAACTTTATATCCCGCGGTGCCCAACCTGTGCCCCGCGAGGAATTGGTTTCACCATGAAATCAAAGTACGTTCCTTCGGCAATCACCCTGTATGCTCCATATATTTCTTCGAATCGTATTCTAGGTTCTAGGGCATTTTCAATGGAATCCTACGTACCGAGTATAAGGGGGAAATTTTGAAATTCCCTCATGTCCAAACTGTGGCCCGCGAAGATCTGATAATCTAGGGTGTCGTAAGCACATCATTTGTTTATCACCCTGTATAGTCAAAATATTTCTTCGAACGATATTCTTGCCTCTAGGGAACTAGCACCGAACTGAAATGTCGCATAATAACGAATACGAAGGAATAATGAAAAACTTATTGTCCCGCGGTACCCAACCTTTGTTCCGCGAGGATATCGTTTCACCTTGAAATCAAAGTACGTTCCTTCGCCAATCACTCTGTATGCTCCATATATTTCTTCGAATCGGATTCTAGGTTCTAGGGCATTTTCAATGGAATCGTACGTACCGAGTATAAGGGGGAAATTTTGAAATTCCCTCATGTCCAAACTGTGGCCCGCGAAGATCTGATAATCTATTGTGTCGTAAGCACATCCTTTGTTTATCGCCCTGTATAGTCAAAATATTTCTTCGAACGATATTCTTGCCTCTAGGGAACTAGCACCGAACTGAAATGTCGCATAATAACGAATACGAAGGAATAATGAAAAACTTATTGTCCCGCGGTACCCAACCTGTGTTCCGCGAGGATATCGTTTCACCTTGAAATCAAAGTACGTTCCTTCGCCAATCACCCTGTATGCTCCATATATTTCTTCGAATCGGATTCTAGGTTCTAGGGCATTTTCAATGGAATCGTACGTACCGAGTATAAGGGGGAAATTTTAAAATTCCCTCATGTCCAAACTGTGGCCCGCAAAGATCTGATAATCTAGGGTGTCGTAAGCACATCATTTGTTTATCACCCTGCATAGTCAAAATATTTCTTCGATCGATATTCTTGCTTCTAGGGAACTAGCACCGAACTGAAATGTCGCAAAATAACGTATACGAGGGAATAATGAAAAACTTAATGTCCCGCGGTGCCCAACCTGTGCCCCGCGAGGATTTGGTTTCACCACGAAATCAAAGTACGTTCCTTGAGCAATCACCCTGTATGCTCCACATATTTCTTCGAATCGTATTCAAGGTTCTAGGACATTTTGAATGTTATCGTACGTACCGAGTATAAGGGGGAAATTTTAAAATTCCCTCATGACCAAACTGTGGCCCGCGAAGATCTGATAATCTAGGGTGTCGTAAGCATATCATTTGTTTATCACCCTGTATAGTCAAAATATTTCTTCGAACGATATTCTTGCCTCTAGGGAACTAGCACCGAACTGAAATGTCGCATAATAACGAATACGAAGGAATAACGAAAAACTTATTGTCCCGCGGTATCCAACCTGTGTTCCGCGAGGATATCGTTTCACCTTGAAATCAAAGTACGTTCCTTCGCCAATCACTCTGTATGCTCCATATATTTCTTCGAATCGGATTCTAGGTTCTAAGGCATTTTCAATGGAATCGTACGTACCGAGTATAAGGGGGAAATTTTGAAATTCCCTCATGTCCAAACTGTGGCCCGCGAAGATCTGATAATCTAGGGTGTCGTAAGCACATCCTTTGTTTATCACCCTGTATAGTCAAAATATTTCTTCGAACGATATTCTTGCCTCTAGGGAACTAGCACCGAACTGAAATGTCGCAAAATAACGTATACGAGGGAATAATGAAAAACTTAATGTCCCGCGGTACCCAACCTGTGGCCCGCGGGGTTTTGCTTTGACAATGAAATCAAAGTACGTTCCTTCGGCAATCACCCTGTATGCTCCATATATTTCTTCGAATCGGATTCTAGGTTCTAGGGCATTTTCAATGGAATCGTACGTACCGAGTATAAGGGGGAAATTTTAAAATTCCCTCATGTCCAAACTGTGGCCCTCGAAGATCTGATAATCTAGGGTGTCGTAAGCACATCATTTGTTTATCACCCTGTATAGTCAAAATATTTCTTCGAACGATATTCTTGCTTCTAGGGAACTAGCACCGAACTGAAATGTCGCAAAATAACGTATACGAGGGAATAATGAAAAACTTAATGTCCCGCGGTGCCCAACCTGTGTCCCCGCGAGGATTTGGTTCCACCACGAAATCAAAGTAAGTTCCTTCGGCAATCACCCTGTATGCTCCACATATTTCTTCGAATCGTATTCTAGGTTCTAGGGCATTTTCAATGGAATCGTACGTACCGAGTATAAGGGGGAAATTTTAAAATTCCCTCATGACCAAACTGTGGCCCGCGAAGATCTGATAATCTAGGGTGTCGTAAGCACATCATTTGTTTATCACCCTGTATAGTCAAAATATTTCTTCGAACGATATTCTTGCTTCTAGGGAACTAGCACCGAACTGAAATGTCGCATAATAACGAATACGAGTGAATAATGGTAAACTTAATGTCCCACAGTACCCAACCTGTGCCCCGCGAGGATTTGGTTTCACCATGAAATCAAATTACGTTCCTTCCGCAATCACCCTGTATGCTCCATATATTTCTTCGAATCGTATTCTAGGTTCTAAGGCATTTTCAATGGAATCCTACGTACCGAGTATAAGGGGGAAATTTTAAAATTCCCTCATGTCCAAACTGTGGCCCGCGAAGATCTGATAATCTAGGGTGTCGTAAGCACATCATTTGTTTATCACCCTGTATAGTCAAAATATTTCTTCGAACGATATTCTTGCTTCTAGGGAACTAGCACCGAACTGAAATGTCCCAAAATAACGTATACGAGGGAGTAATGAAAAACTTTATATCCCGCGGTGCCCAACCTGTGCCCCGCGAGGAATTGGTTTCACCATGAAATCAAAGTACGTTCCTTCGGCAATCACCCTGTATGCTCCATATATTTCTTCGAATCGTATTCTAGGTTCTAGGGCATTTTCAATGGAATCCTACGTACCGAGTATAAGGGGGAAATTTTGAAATTCCCTCATGTCCAAACTGTGGCCCGCGAAGATCTGATAATCTAGGGTGTCGTAAGCACATCATTTGTTTATCACCCTGTATAGTCAAAATATTTCTTCGAACGATATTCTTGCCTCTAGGGAACTAGCACCGAACTGAAATGTCGCATAATAACGAATACGAAGGAATAATGAAAAACTTATTGTCCCGCGGTACCCAACCTTTGTTCCGCGAGGATATCGTTTCACCTTGAAATCAAAGTACGTTCCTTCGCCAATCACTCTGTATGCTCCATATATTTCTTCGAATCGGATTCTAGGTTCTAGGGCATTTTCAATGGAATCGTACGTACCGAGTATAAGGGGGAAATTTTGAAATTCCCTCATGTCCAAACTGTGGCCCGCGAAGATCTGATAATCTATTGTGTCGTAAGCACATCCTTTGTTTATCGCCCTGTATAGTCAAAATATTTCTTCGAACGATATTCTTGCCTCTAGGGAACTAGCACCGAACTGAAATGTCGCATAATAACGAATACGAAGGAATAATGAAAAACTTATTGTCCGGCGGTACCCAACCTGTGTTCCGCGAGGATATCGTTTCACCTTGAAATCAAAGTACGTTCCTTCGCCAATCACCCTGTATGCTCCATATATTTCTTCGAATCGGATTCTAGGTTCTAGGGCATTTTCAATGGAATCGTACGTACCGAGTATAAGGGGGAAATTTTAAAATTCCCTCATGTCCAAACTGTGGCCCGCAAAGATCTGATAATCTAGGGTGTCGTAAGCACATCATTTGTTTATCACCCTGCATAGTCAAAATATTTCTTCGATCGATATTCTTGCTTCTAGGGAACTAGCACCGAACTGAAATGTCGCAAAATAACGTATACGAGGGAATAATGAAAAACTTAATGTCCCGCGGTGCCCAACCTGTGCCCCGCGAGGATTTGGTTTCACCACGAAATCAAAGTACGTTCCTTGAGCAATCACCCTGTATGCTCCACATATTTCTTCGAATCGTATTCAAGGTTCTAGGACATTTTGAATGTTATCGTACGTACCGAGTATAAGGGGGAAATTTTAAAATTCCCTCATGACCAAACTGTGGCCCGCGAAGATCTGATAATCTAGGGTGTCGTAAGTATATCATTTGTTTATCACCCTGTATAGTCAAAATATTTCTTCGAACGATATTCTTGCCTCTAGGGAACTAGCACCGAACTGAAATGTCGCATAATAACGAATACGAAGGAATAACGAAAAACTTATTGTCCCGCGGTATCCAACCTGTGTTCCGCGAGGATATCGTTTCACCTTGAAATCAAAGTACGTTCCTTCGCCAATCACTCTGTATGCTCCATATATTTCTTCGAATCGGATTCTAGGTTCTAAGGCATTTTCAATGGAATCGTACGTACCGAGTATAAGGGGGAAATTTTGAAATTCCCTCATGTCCAAACTGTGGCCCGCGAAGATCTGATAATCTAGGGTGTCGTAAGCACATCCTTTGTTTATCACCCTGTATAGTCAAAATATTTCTTCGAACGATATTCTTGCCTCTAGGGAACTAGCACCGAACTGAAATGTCGCAAAATAACGTATACGAGGGAATAATGAAAAACTTAATGTCCCGCGGTACCCAACCTGTGGCCCGCGGGGTTTTGCTTTGACAATGAAATCAAAGTACGTTCCTTCGGCAATCACCCTGTATGCTCCATATATTTCTTCGAATCGTATTCTAGGTTCTAGGGCATTTTCAATGGAATCGTACGTACCGAGTATAAGGGGGAAATTTTAAAATTCCCTCATGTCCAAACTGTGGCCCTCGAAGATCTGATAATCTAGGGTGTCGTAAGCACATCATTTGTTTATCACCCTGTATAGTCAAAATATTTCTTCGAACGATATTCTTGCTTCTAGGGAACTAGCACCGAACTGAAATGTCGCAAAATAACGTATACGAGGGAATAATGAAAAACTTAATGTCCCGCGGTGCCCAACCTGTGTCCCCGCGAGGATTTGGTTCCACCACGAAATCAAAGTAAGTTCCTTCGGCAATCACCCTGTATGCTCCACATATTTCTTCGAATCGTATTCTAGGTTCTAGGGCATTTTCAATGTTATCGTACGTACCGAGTATAAGTGGGAAATTTTAAAATTCCCTGATGTCCAAACTATGGCCCGCGAAGATCTGATAATCTAGGGTGTCGTAAGCACATTCTTTGTTTATCACCCTGTATAGTCAAAATATTTCTTCGAACGATATTCTTGCTTCTAGGGAACTAGCACCGAACTGAAATGTCACAAAATAATGTATACGAGGGAATAATCAAAAACTTAATGTCCCGCGGTGCCCAACCTGTGCCCCGCGAGGATTTGGTTCCACCACGAAATCAAAGTAAGTTCCTTCGGCAATCACCCTGTATGCTCCACATATTTCTTCGAATCGTATTCTAGGTTCTAGGGCATTTTCAATGTAATCGTACGTACCGAGTATAAGGGAGAAATTTTAAAATTCCCTCATGTCCAAACTGTGGCCCGCGAAGATCTGATAATCTAGGGTGTCGTAAGCACATCCTTTGTTTATCACCCTGTATAGTCAAAATATTTCTTCGAACGATATTCTTGCCTCTAGGGAACTAGCACCGAATTGAAATGTCGCATAATAACGAATACCAAGGAATAATGAAAAACTTATTGTCCCGCGGTACCCAACCTGTGGCCCGCGGGGTTTTGCTTTGACAATGAAATCAAAGTACGTTCCTTCGGCAATCACCCTGTATGCTCCATATATTTCTTCGAATCGTATTCTAGGTTCTAGGGCATTTTCAATGGAATCCTACGTACCGAGTATAAGGGGGAAATTTTAAAATTTCCTCATGTCCAAACTGTGGCCCGCGAAGATCTGATAATCTAGGGTGTCGTAAGCACATCATTTTTTTATCACCCTGTATAGTCAAAATATTTCTTCGAACGATATTCTTGCCTCTAGGGAACTAGCACCGAACAGAAATGTCCCAAAATAACGTATACGAGGGAATAATGAAAAACTTAATGTCCCGCGGTGCCCAACCTGTGCCCCGCGAGGATTTGGTTTCACCATGAAATCAAAGTACGTTCCTTCGGCAATCACCCTGTATGCTCCATATATTTCTTCGAATCGTATTCTAGGTTCTAGGGCATTTTGAATGGAATCCTACGTACCGAGTATAAGGGGGAAATTTTAAAATTCCCTCATGTCCAAACTGTGGCCCGCGAAGATCTGATAATCTAGGGTGTCGTAAGCACATCCTTTGTTTATCACCCTGTATAGTCAAAATATTTCTTCGAACGATATTCTTGCTTCTAGGGAACTAGCACCGAACTGAAATGTCACAAAATAATGTATACGAGGGAATAATCAAAAACGTAATGTCCCGCGGTGCCAAACCTGTGCCCCGCGAGGATTTGGTTTCACCATGAAATCAAAGTACGTTCCTTCGGCAATCACCCTGTATGCTCCATATATTTCTTCGAATCGTATTCTAGGTCCTAGGGCATTTTCAATGGAATCCTACGTACCGAGTATAAGGGGGAAATTTTAAAATTCCCTCATGTCCAAACTGTGGCCCGCGAAGATCTGATAATCTAGGGTGTCGTAAGCCCATCATTTGTTTATCACCCTGCATAGTCAAAATATTTCTTCGAACGATATTCTTGCTTCTAGGGAACTAGCACCGAACTGAAATGTCACAAAATAACGTATACGAGGGAATAATGAGAAACTTAATGTCCCGCGGTGCCCAAACTGTGCCCCGCGAGGATTTGGTTCCACCACGAAATCAAAGTACGTTCCTTCGGCAATCACCCTGTATGCTCCACATATTTCTTCGAATCGTATTCTAGGTTCTAGGGCATTTTCAATGGAATCGTACGTACCGAGTATAAGAGGGAAAATTTAAAATTCCCTCATGTCCAAACTGTGGCCCGCGAAGATCTGATAATCTAGGGAGTTGTAAGCACATCATTTGTTTATCACCCTGTATAGTCAAAATATTTCTTCGAACGATATTGTTGCTTCTAGGGAACTAGCACCGAACTGAAATGTCACAAAATAACGTATACGAGGGAATAATGAAAAACTTAATGTCCCGCGGTGCCCAACCTGTGCCCCGCGAGGATTTGGTTTCACCATGAAATCAAAGTACGTTCCTTCGGCAATCACCCTGTATGCTCCATATATTTCTTCGAATCGTATTCTAGGTTCTAGGGCATTTTCAATGGAATCCTACGTACCGAGTATAAGGGGAAAATTTTAAAATTCCCTCATGTCCAAACTGTGGCCCGCGAAGATCTGATAATCTAGGGTGTCGTAAGCACATCCTTTGTTTATCACCCTGTATAGTCAAAATATTTCTTCGAACGATATTCTTGCTTCTAGGGAACTAGCACCGAACTGAAATGTCACAAAATAATGTATACGAGGGAATAATAAAAAACTTAATGTCCCGCGGTGCCCAACCTGTGCCCCGCGAGGATTTGGTTTCACCATGAAATCAAAGTACGTTCCTCCGGCAATCACCCTGTATGCTCCATATATTTCTTCGAATCGTATTCTAGGTTCTAGGGCATTTTCAATGGAATCCTACGTACCGAGTATAAGGGGGAAATTTTAAAATTCCCTCATGTCCAAACTGTGGCCCGCGAAGATCTGATAATCTAGGGTGTCGTAAGCCCATCATTTGTTTATCACCCTGCATAGTCAAAATATTTCTTCGAACGATATTCTTGCTTCTAGGGAACTAGCACCGAACTGAAATGTCACATAATAACGTATACGATGGAATAATGAAAAACTTAATGTCCCACAGTACCCAACCTGTGGCCCGCGAGGTTTTGCTTTTACAATGAAATCAAAGTACGTCCCTTCGGCAATCACCCTGTATGCTCCATATATTTCTTCGAATCGTATTCTAGGTTCTAGGGCATTTTCAATGTAATCGTACGTACCGAGTATAAGGGGGAAAATTTAAAATTCCCTCATGTCCAAACTGTGGCCCGCTAAGATCTGATAATCTAGGGAGTTGTAAGCACATCATTTGTTTATCACCCTGTATAGTCAAAATATTCGAACGATATTGTTGCTTCTAGGGAACTAGCACCGAACTGAAATGTCACAAAATAACGTATACGAGGGAATAATGAAAAACTTAATGTCCCGCGGTGCCCAACCTGTGCCCCGCGAGGATTTGGTTTCACCATGAAATCAAAGTACGTTCCTTCGGCAATCACCCTGTATGCTCCATATATTTCTTCGAATCGTATTCTAGGTTCTAGTGCATTTTCAATGGAATCCTACGTACCGAGTTTAAGGGGGAAATTTTAAAATTCCCTCATGTCCAAACTGTGGCCCGCGAAGATCTGATAATCTAGGGTGTCGTAAGCACATCCTTTGTTTATCACCCTGTATAGTCAAAATATTTCTTCGAACGATATTCTTGCTTCTAGGGAACTAGCACCGAACTGAAATGTCACAAAATAATGTATACGAGGGAATAATCAAAAACTTAATGTCCCGCGGTGCCCAACCTGTGCCCCGCGAGGATTTGGTTTCACCATGAAATCAAAGTACGTTCCTTCGGCAATCACCCTGTATGCTCCATATATTTCTTCGAATCGTATTCTAGGTTCTAGGGCATTTTCAATGGAATCCTACGTACCGAGTATAAGGGGGAAATTTTAAAATTCCCTCATGTCCAAACTGTGGCCCGCGAAGATCTGATAATCTAGGGTGTCGTAAGCCCATCATTTGTTTATCACCCTGCATAGTCAAAATATTTCTTCGAACGATATTCTTGCTTCTAGGGAACTAGCACCGAACTGAAATGTCACATAATAACGTTTACGATGGAATAATGAAAAACTTAATGTCCCACAGTACCCAACCTGTGGCCCGCGAGGTTTTGCTTTTACAATGAAATCAAAGTACGTCCCTTCGGCAATCACCCTGTATGCTCCATATATTTCTTCGAATCGTATTCTAGGTTCTAGGGCATTTTCAATGTAATCGTACGTACCGAGTATAAGGGGGAAAATTTAAAATTCCCTCATGTCCAAACTGTGGCCCGCTAAGATCTGATAATCTAGGGAGTTGTAAGCACATCATTTGTTTATCACCCTGTATAGTCAAAATATTCGAACGATATTGTTGCTTCTAGGGAACTAGCACCGAACTGAAATGTCACAAAATAACGTATACGAGGGAATAATGAAAAACTTAATGTCCCGCGGTGCCCAACCTGTGCCCCGCGAGGATTTGGTTTCACCATGAAATCAAAGTACGTTCCTTCGGCAATCACCCTGTATGCTCCATATATTTCTTCGAATCGTATTCTAGGTTCTAGTGCATTTTCAATGGAATCCTACGTACCGAGTTTAAGGGGGAAATTTTAAAATTCCCTCATGTCCAAACTGTGGCTCGCGAAGATCTGATAATCTAGGGTGTCGTAAGCACATCCTTTGTTTATCACCCTGTATAGTCAAAATATTTCTTCGAACGATATTCTTGCTTCTAGGGAACTAGTACCGAACTGAAATGTCACAAAATAATGTATACGAGGGAATAATCAAAAACTTAATGTCCCGCGGTGCCCAACCTGTGCCCCGCGAGGATTTGGTTTCACCATGAAATCAAAGTACGTTCCTTCGGCAATCACCCTGTATGCTCCATATATTTCTTCGAATCGTATTCTAGGTTCTAGGGCATTTTCAATGGAATCCTACGTACCGAGTATAAGGGGGAAATTTTAAAATTCCCTCATGTCCAAACTGTGGCCCGCGAAGATCTGATAATCTAGGGTGTCGTAAGCCCATCATTTGTTTATCACCCTGCATAGTCAAAATATTTCTTCGAACGATATTCTTGCTTCTAGGGAACTAGCACCGAACTGAAATGTCACAAAATAACGTATACGAGGGAATAATGAAAAACTTAATGTCCCGCGGTGCCCAACCTGTGCCCCGCGAGGATTTGGTTTCACCATGAAATCAAAGTACGTTCCTTCGGCAATCACCCTGTATGCTCCATATATTTCTTCGAATCGTATTCTAGGTTCTAGGGCATTTTCAATGGAATCCTACGTACCGAGTATAAGGGGGAAATTTTAAAATTCCCTCATGTCCAAACTGTAGCCCGCGAAGATCTGATAATCTAGGGTGTCGTAAGCACATCCTTTGTTTATCACCCTGTATAGTCAAAATATTTCTTCGAACGATATTCTTGCTTCTAGGGAACTAGCACCGAATTGAAATGTCACAAAATAACGTATACGAGGGAATAATGAAAAACTTAATGTCCCGCGGTGTCCAACCTGTGGCCAGTATTATAAAAGTATATACTACTGGGGCGAGAAAGTATGAGCCCCCCTCAGGCAGATTTGGCTACACTTAAAACTAGCTGAAGATGTGTATATGAGCTTATTGCTCAAGTGTGGTACTCTGTCTAACCCAAGATTTTTGTAAAAATGCCCTCGGGAATTTCCCGGGAAAGTATGACCCCCCTCAGATTGATTTGCCTACACTTACAAAAGCTACATCTGTGAGATTGTTGTCCATAAGCTTGTTAAAAATATGGCCTTCTTGATATTGTTTTTGCTACACCTAAAACTAAGCCAAAAATGCTCATAAGAGCCACCCATACCCACCCACATACACCCACACCCACCTACACCTGCACATATTTACTTCCGGTACACTTCCGGTTTAAGTTCAGAGAATTAATATGTTACCTGGAATATGCTCAATTTTTTAATTGGACACCAGGCCCAACTTGCATATCTAGTACTAAGACAATGCATTTTGCAGAGGCCTTTTAGAATTGCTCTGTGACTCTCTCATTTCTTACATCATAAACATATGATTTTTCACCTATAAGAATAACACTACATATGGTGTCATCAGGGAGTGTATCGTGGAATTCACAGATAATTTTAATGTTTGTCCTGTCATTAA
Organism: Lepisma saccharinum; assembly: GCF_977018435.1. Classification (NCBI taxonomy): domain Eukaryota; kingdom Metazoa; phylum Arthropoda; class Insecta; order Zygentoma; family Lepismatidae; genus Lepisma; species Lepisma saccharinum. The sequence goes on from NW_028143544.1 coordinate 13,813, forward strand.
CCACAACTTGTTTCCTTTTTGAGGTGTTGATGACAAACATGGGTCTCTGTGCTTTGAATTCATCTGGTGTGTAATACATGTCAGTATTGCCAGTAGTGACCCTTTTGTATGCTGTAAATGCTTCATATAATTTAAGAAAATCATCCTTGGACATGTTTAAATTATAATTTTCTCTGGAGAACACCTCATTTCTGCCATTTTTAAGATATATGTTCTTGATGTTGCAGCTATCAAATTTACTTGAATTTTTTTCCTGATTATTGTGTCTTCGAGTCTGAAACAGTACCACCACAAAATCTGGCATGTCATATTGTATACTGGAGAATGAATTTGTAGCATCAAACTCATAATAGCTACCAGTGGCAGGCTTCTGCACACATTGATATGTATAAAATTGTAAAGGCACCTGTGGATTTTTTAGGATATCTGCTTTGTGTTTAAGAGAATAACTGGCTTCATATTCAACAACTGGAATTCTTAGCTCCATAGTCTGAATAAGGCACTTGCCTTCATCAGGTAGGGTATTAGGCAGAGCTCCCCCAGTAGAATTTAATGTACTGTACCTCATCAAAGCATTATCATCATTGGCAGCTCTTCTAAATGTGATTCTTAAACCACCCTTCCACATAATATCTTTGTAATCTGAGAAGAATCCTGGCAACAGGCGCATAGGAAACAGCACTGTGTGACTCTTAGATATTATTTTATCACCTGCCTCAAATCCACCTATTTTGTAGTAAGAAGCCTCGGTCTTGGATAATTTTAGTGTAGCCAAAGCTGTAGATGTAATACCAGGGTAATCTACTCTGTTTATAACAACACCATGTTTTCTGATCTCAATTTCAGAGAATAGATGTGGCACAAAATTGTCTACCAATCTTATATTTGAGTTAGCAGGATAATCTGTACCATCGAGCTTTACAACATCAAATTTGATGTATAGATCTGCTCTGTGGGGGTGTATAAAGCCATCCCCTATATCAAGATCAACCTCAATCTCTGTGTTGGCTTGATTTAAATTTGCAAAGGTCCTCCTGTTTGGGGGGAATGATTGTAGCTCATAACTCTCAATATTTTCCATTTTTTTTTGTATGTATTTTTATTTAAATATTAATTTCTATGATTGCAGTTGTTGTGGCTCCAGCAAAATCAACTAATTCTTCTTTTTCATTAGTGACCATCAACTCAATGTAATCTATTCTATTATGGCACACAGGAAAATATAATGTTGGTGATGGAGTGTAGATGATGGGCTCCATAAATTCAGAGTTAGGTTTGAATGTTGCAATGATGCCAGTTTGTTTGTGAGTGCCTATGCCATTTGATTTGGTGATCATACCCTCAGCCACATTACAGTGAATATTCAGAGTCTCTATGGCTAAGAATTTGGGTATATTAATAGCAGTGTGTTTAATGGCTGGTTCAAGTTTTGTGTTGTTCTCAAAGCCTAACAGCTCTCCTATAGTACCCAGATCCACTGTTTCTGTAGCAGACACAATCTCTACTCTGTGAGTGACAGAATTTTGAGTTAACACTATACCTCTGGGTAACTGAGCATTTAGAGTAGACAGATTATATTGCCCTGGAGTGATAACAATTTTTTGATCACCAACTGCAATTGTGTTGTTGTGGTGTGTAATATTAGGGATCAAGTACATGCCATAAAATGCTCTGAGAGCTATTGTTTTGGGATACACTATATCATCATGTAATCTAAGTTTCAATATTGAATTTTGGCTGGTGAGATGGAATACCCCCATGATGTTTTAAATACCACAGGGCCTTTTGAAAATCTTCAATTGATGGTTTATTTTTTTGAGACAGATATCTAAGAACAGATAAACACAGATGTCCACAATTAACATCTTTGAAATTTTGAACACGGGCATTATTGTAATAAAGATTAGTTGATTTTAGATATTTTACTAAATTTTCAGGTGGAACACCTCCAAATGAATCAAACACAAATGCCTCATCTTTTAAATATTTAAGATAACAGATCCAGTGAGGGCCCTGATTTTTGTACTTATCCAAATTAACTATGCCACACTCTTTGTTGAGTGGTTGGTCTGGTAAAGAATCAGACATGTACACACCTCTAAAATTTTTGATGCCCAGTGGCTTGATTAAAGCTTCAATATCTTGGTTTGTAAGCGGCTCTTGTTTTTTTAAAACTTATTCATGGCTCTCTTAACACCTTTGCCTTGTTTTTCCATGGCCAGATTATGGCGCTTTATTTCATCTAATTCTGCCATATTCTTTTTGGCATCTATTACTGTTTTTGCTATAGCAGCTGATCCCCCAGCCAAGCTCCCCACAGCCCCCAAAGCTGCTAAGATGGCCGGGATAGTAAATATGAAGCCCCCTGTATGCAATTTTTTTCTAGATTGCTGTAATTTTTTTAATTGAGGGGTACTAAGTAATAATTTCATACCATGGCACTTGGCAATACAAGAATTTTTTTCTTGTGCTGCTTTTTGGTTAAAAGACTATCAATAGTTTTAAGAGATTTAAGACCTGCATAAGGTATCTGATACATAACAGCTTTGGCCTTCATTGTAGGTTTATTATATATATATATTCACAACCCCCACCCCAGTTTTTGTTTGGTGTTCATAGCTATGGTGGTCCCCAATGCTGCTATTTTCTCACTTAAAGAAGCATCTTTGCTTACAAATCTACCAAATGCAGCCTCTTCTAATTTTTTGTCTCCAACATGTCGCCTATCAAGATCAGAATGTGTGTTGTATGCTATGTCATGGTCTCTACAAGCAGCATCTAGAGGATTAACACCAGGGTCACCTCTGTTTAATCTATGGTCCAATTTTGTACCGGGACCACAATACTGATAGCCTGGTATGTGTAGTTCAAATGGCAGCTTGTTTATGATGTCATTAACCAGCCCCCGACCCTCAGAGATATTCCAAAATTTAGGTGGTAGAGTATAATTTTTATAAGATATCCAATGCCCTTAGTGTCATTCACTATAAAATTAGACAATTTGGTGCTTATCATGTCCATAATTCCAACCTTTTCATTGTAAAAATTGTGATTGCCAGCATTTTCTTCCCCAGCTATGACCAGCAAGCAACCTATCTACAAGTTTCCTGACATCATCAACCCAAACAAATTCTTTAGGCAGGGTGTTGTAATGTTTGATCCCACTACCAGTCTTGATCTGTGACCATATGGGCTTGATTAAGTTGTTGTATTTTGCTCCACTGCTAGACTTGACTCTTTTTTGTGTGGGATCATTGTTCTGGTATAGAGCATCTGATTTTATTAATATTTCTTTGTAATGCTCATAATCTTGATCTGTATAGTTGCCAGGCCGTTTCCTAGTCATCAGTTCCCACAATCCAGGTGTGCCATGGTACTTAACAAAAGCACCTCTTTCTCCAAGATGAGATTCTGAATATACAATTAGATCATCTCCCATAAATGTTACTCTAAAATTGCCAATTCTATGTATGATGCTACCATCACGCTCTGTGTCAGCATATAAGCCAAAAACCTCATCTTTGTTGTCTTTAGGTGCGCTTAAATATTTTTGAGCAAGAAGACCCAATTCAATAGGATCCTGAGTAGCTTCAATTCTTCGAGGAGCAACAGGACTAGGTGTATGAATACTAGAAAGTGGGGTGATTGGATAATCTAATATGTTCCTAGCAGCTACAGGTACAAGCTCTGTGATCAAATTTTGATTTTGCTCTGTAACAGTTTTGATATTTTTACCTAATTCACTAATAGCATCAATAATAGGCTGTTCTGTTTGCTTGTGTTGTTCATAGATTCCTCGGTTCTTTGATTTCCATCCCATAAATCTTTTTACAAGATAATCTCTTAATTTAAGATCATCAATGATTGGCCTTTTCATGGTTATTTATATATGTTTCAATGTCTAGAAAATTGTTAATTTTATTTCTATATTTACCACTACTGGGTTTCCTTGTCATATCAATTGTGACAAACCCATAACTGTTCTGATTCCAGCACCTACTGCAAAACTTAGAAAAATCATTGTAGCTCAAGTCACCACCTACATATTCATCATGTATGTGTTTGAGGTTTGTATGATCTTGATGAAACACACATATAAAATTGCTGTTGTCTCGGATCAGCTGCTTCGGTATTTTAGAAAAAGTCTGTGCCAGGTAGAAGCAATCTATGTTTTTGTGCCGGCCCTGTGTAAAAAAATTTCTAACCTTGTTTTGATTATCCAGTATAATGTCATCAAACACAACAACAGAATTATCGAGACATTCATGAAGTGGCTTAACATCTGGTTCAAAAGTGGCTATATCCAGTCCATCATATAGCTTCATCAGCTGCTGATATTTTAATTGTTCCAAGCTCTTAGAGAAGACATACAAATGCCTGTTTTTCCAGTCTAACCAGTTGGGTGCAATAAAAAATTATCAATCATTAGTGTAGTTTTACCACAAGCCGATGGTCCAACAATAAGACATCTAATATTATCAGGCAGCAGCTTGCCATTTCTCTTATTCTGCTGTTCAGGCTCTGGTAGTCTCTTTATAACATTCCAGGTGTTCATAGTATCACTTTGTCTGCCTCGATCCAGCTGTGTTCTGGGAGTCCTAGCCATTTCACAAGTATCTTGTTGCCTTTTCTGCGGATGATTTTTTCTATGAGATATGTGTCAGGCTGCTTAGTTTTGCTGAGTTCTACTTCATAAAACCTGCCTTTGAGAATTTCTCCTCGGTGGTCTTTTATTATATATGTGTATCGGGTCCCAGGTTTAACTTGAACCACTGTAAATAATTCAGTGCTCCAGTTTCTGGTAAAGCCTCTTTTGAATATGTGCTTATATTTGCTGATTCTTACTTGATCACCTACCTTGTATTTGGCTTTTCTTGTTGTTGGCTGGTATCTAGGATAATAAACAGTACTGATCAATTTTTGCTCATCAGATGAAGTTACCTCAGAGGGTTTCATGTTGATTGTGGAATGGACCGAGTTGTTATATCTATCTAAAAGTTCTGGTAGGATACTGAGTCATTTATAATTACCTTGAAGTGTAAATTGTTTATACATATGATTTTTTAGGGTTTTGTTGAATCTTTCAACAATAGAGGCCTTGAGATCACTGTAACTCGAGTAATGTTGTATTGACTGGCTTTTAATAAATTGTTGGAACACAGAATTATAGAATTCTTTGCCATTATCTGTTTGCAAATAGCGCGGTGATCTTCCACTCTGATTGATGATTGTCCTGAAGGCTTCTGTAACACATGCTCCAGTCTTGGATTTGAGTGGCACAGCCCAGGCAAATTTTCAAAATGTATCTATGACAGTGAGTAGATACTTGTAGCCCTTGTTGATTTTGTCTAAGTTTTTCAGCTGTCCACTTGCCATCTCAACCAAGTCACACTGCCATAAATCATCTATGCCTTTTGTAACCACTGGCAGTCTCTTATAATTATGTCTGGCTTGTCTGTGTAATTCATCAACAATAATTTGTCTAGACATAGTATGTAAACAAGAATATTGCAACTATGGGATGTTCAGCAGCTGATACTACAGGATTTTCTAAATATAATTTGTCTCCTATTTGTATATTAAATTCCAGAGAACCATCATCTTCAGCATAAGATGTTTCTAATGTATTGGAGTCTGTAAAATCCTCTAACTCTACACTGGTGACCTTTGGTTTGTTGTCAGCATTGGTTATTGATAAGGTAGGGTAGTGGTGAGCCTGTGGTTGTAGCCAATATTTGATCTTGATTGGTCTAAGTGTGCCCCAACAAAAAACTGGTAATAAAATTGTGCAGGGGACAGCATATATATTTTGCCACCTGGTGTAAATGGTGAATCATATTCTTTGTTGGGGATACTGTACAATTCAAGAATTACTGTATGTTTAGGATTCTCGATTAGGCCAGTTATTTCTTTTTCTGCTGTAAGCAATCTACTTGTTACAGATTCAAGGTGCTCATTGATAGTCCTAACAATCTCATCGTGCCCTGGTTTAATTCTTATCTCCACAGCAAGTTTCTTGTATTGTTGCACAATTTCTTGAAGCTGCGTGGCAAAAACAGACAAAGCATTTGCTTGGTTGGATTCCATGGTCCCTAGCTGTTGCTTGATGTTGGCTACAATTTGCGGTAGATTTTCAACAGCTAATTTTGAATTTTGAGCAGTAAGATCATGGACCTGTCTTCTGATATCCTCAAACAGGGCATGCAGTTCATTAATATGTTGATTGGTTGGTAGAGTGGCCACTGTCTGAGTGAGATGTTTGATCTCTGCTTGGATATTCTTGATATCTTCTGATTTCAATATCCTATTCACTGCCCTCTTAATATTTTTAAGTTCCTGTGATGTAGGAAGATTTGATACTGTATTTTGCAAAGATTCAAGTGCCAATTTTACATTGTTTAATTCAGAAGCATCAGCCACATTTTGCATAGCATTTTGGAGCAGGGCTATATCTGCCTGAGTGGGTGTGGATTGTTGTAAAATTTCAAGTTTTGTTTGAATATCATCAATCAAATGATGAAAATGAGATAGTTCAGATTCAGTGTTGAGGTTTTCAAGCTTTGTGATTTGGTGCTGGACACTAACAAGAGTATCTACAATACCGGGCAGGCGAGATTCTAGAGTTTCTTGTACATTTGCCAAATCACTTTGCACTGCTGCTATTGTACCTTCAAGATGGGTTATGGTACTTTGAATTTTTCCAAAATCTTCATATGTTTCAAGTTGCAGCTTGATGTTGGCAACACTACGAGTTATAGCACTCAGAGCATCAGAAGATGGTAGGTTGTTCATAAAATTTTCAAGTGTCTCAATTTTTTCTTTAACCTCGGCTATGGCATTGTTCAAGGGGTCCAGATTAGGTATCTGTAGTGATTGAATCTGTTCTTTTAGAGTGGAAATCACTAGATCAAAATCTTCTTGTGACTTTATGCTTTTGACAATTGTTTGGAGCTGTGCCTGGACATTATTAATCTGTTCTTCTAATTGTTGTTTCAATTGCTCAGAGTTGGTAGCCTGAGTCTTAAATTTGGCTTCAAGAGCTGCTACAGCCTCCTCTAAACTTTGAAAATTATCTAATGTAGCCAAATCAGTATATTTTTGAAGCAGCAATTTGAGTTCAGAATCAATTTTAAGAAGAGGGTCCATGCATTGTGATTGTAAATTTGTAATTTCTAGTTGAAGACTGGCATTGAGTGTGGTTTGTAAAGCTTGTAAATCACTTCTTAATTTTTTTACTCTGACATCAAGCATCACTGTGATCTTCATGCCTTGTATGGCCAAATATATCATTAGGCATTTTTGTTTTAGTGGTTATTTATTATTGAATATCTAATTCTTAATTCTATAAAAAAAGGTATAAGCTTGTCATAGGATCCTGGGACCTCAATATATAAGCAGTCACCAGCAGAAACAGTATATACAGTGCCAGAAATCATGTTTGAGTGCTTAATTCTATAAATATTTCTCCCTATTGAAATCTTGACATTACCCTCGGGGGTTGTAATAAATTGTAATTGACCACCTACAGGTAACTGGTAGTGATTTAAATTATTGTTAAATATGTACAATGTTTTACCTGTTTTATCATCAACATCTGTAAGTATGCTGTTCAGATGAATAATTAACAAACCACTTAGTTTAGATATTATATCAGAAGAGGGTGCTGGTGTTGGCAGGTCCATAATAGCCTGTTTTTTGAACCCAAATAAGTTCATAGGCATGTTTATTTATTTCAAATCATGCTCTGTAATTGGGCATTGATTGCCACTTCTCAAGTCACAATGACCCCATGGTAGAGTATGTATGCCACATGATAAAATGCATCTCTTATCATCATGTGGGTCCAGAGCAATTTTTCTTACAACATTTGTAGTCAACAAGTGATCTTTACTCTGAATTCTGCATTCTGATGTTCTTATTAAACTCTGGGTTTTGAGACAATTTTTGTAATCTTCAAATTAAAGCTCTTTGTCCACAGTTACTCTGCCAATGCCCTTGGCTTTTTTTTGCAACAACACCACTACATGTTTCAAAGCTGTACATCTTGGCCCTTAACCCAGCAAATGCCACAATAACATCACCAAGTGTCTCATCTTTTAACTTGCCAGGCACCTTTTTGTTGTGGGGTTGAATCTTTGTATGTTCACTGGTATCAAAATATTCAAGCAATACAGGCTGTGACATATCTTGATAGACATCTTCTGTCTGAATATCAAGAATAAAGCTATCTGTGTCCATGTACATCAGTTTTACACGATCAGCATAAAAAGGCTTCAGCACATCATAATACAATTTTAGCATGTGTAATTTGGCCAATTCTAATATCACAGCCCCTACATAAATAGGCTTATCAAACTTAATCTATGTTTTTTTCATGTTGAAAAGTGCCATATTCTCATCATAAATTCTTCTGTAGTTGAGGCTTTGCTATTAATTTTTTGCTCCGGCTGGGGTCAGTAATTAATTTAACATCAGTATTAAGTTTTCTGACATTTTCTATAGTTTTGCCATACACTGAATTTACCATCAATTTAAACAAGGTCTTATCAAATTGGCTCATTGCAGATGTTCGAAGCTCTGTGTTTGTATCAATATATGGCTTCAACCATCTTGAGTGCCTGAACCTCAAAACTTTGCCAACTTTGGTCACTTGAACACCATGATGCATCAGGAACTGGAGGTTTTTGTAATATATGACATAATCCTGTTTTGGCTCTAGAGTCATCATTAGCTTCTTCTGTTTAGAGCCAGGTGAACACTTAACCTCAGGAATTGGGGGCAGATCAGAAAATGTGTTGTGTAAATCATCAGGAATTGTCAGATCAACCTCTAAGAATAGACCATAGTCACTGTCATCAAAATCCTTAAGATCCTCAATGTTGAAATGGCAATTTATCCATCATAGCATAACCATACAGGCTGTTGGCATCTACATACAGTATATAATTTGATGGCAGTGCTGGATCATAATTGTGAATATACTTGTTATTTGCTCTGGCATATCTCTGAGAACATTGCACCATGCCTCCTCTTATACATTGCTCCATAAACAGATACATATCTTGATCTTGGATCAGATCCAATTGCATTTTAGTATTCAAAAACATTGCAGACCATGCTAGGCCTGGTGCACTGTAGAAATACATTGGATCCAGTTTATAATTTTCCATGGAAGATTTTCTAAATGCCTGAAGTATATCAGCTAAGAGAGACACATCAAGTTTTAAATATGCTTTATGATAATCACCAAGTGTCTGACATTTTAAGTTGTCCCACATCAACTGGGCATATATATAATCATCATCAGTGATTCCAAATGCTCTGAGTTTGCTGTAGAACTCTTGTTGTGGTGGCAGAGAACACTCATCAAATTTAGAAAAATCTGTAACATAGTCATATGGATATACACCCTTCCGCCTAATTAATTTCAGGTCCTGATTTGGAAACAAAGCACATGTGATTTTGAATTGATCATCAGATAATTGAGTGGCCAGTGTAGCCAGGCTAGCAGACAGAATTCTGTATGAATCAAGAAATCTTAAGTGAATAGGAACACCATTAACTTTAATTATTTTGCTAATGGCAATATATTTCTCATTATTTTCAGCTAAAATATTTAAATTCTGCTTGTCAAACCCCTCGTACCTGATCAAATGATGAAAATCATAATTGGATGCTCCATGGCAAAATATAGGGACAAATTTTGGTCTCTGGATCTTAATATTACAGCTATTACACAGGGCCATGTTGAATTTACCATCTGTATGAGAATGGTGATGCACCTTGATATTTGTATCTGAAAATTCAGAATCACATACCGGGCATTTTTCTGCATTGTTGAAATCTTCAATCTGATCCTCTGTTAAAGGCAACATGGGTTTTGATTTTAATAAGACATTAGATGCTATGTTATGGCACTCATTTTCTATTCTATGTGCAAATTCTTTGATGGCATCTGGTCCCATGTATAAATATTCTTCACTAACAACACCATCCTGTACAACAACATAATAAAAACTAGAAGGTTCATGTAACTGGTATGATGTAATTGAAGATTCATCAGGATCTGGGCTGCAGAATGCAAGGGGTTTGAGGTTTGATTCAAAATCAGACTATATATGCTGGGTGTTCCAACAAGGCTTCAAATTTTTTGAATTTGGCATTTTCACTTGGACTAGGCATCACCACATGAACAGGTTTATGGTTGCCACAGTATTTTAAATGTTCAATTAACTTGTTTTTAGCAATTTCTGCATTCACTTCACTAACCCCATTTATTATTTTTTTACCATCAAATACAGTCAAACATCTTCTGCACAACTTGAATATTCTATGAGTTTTGTCTAGTTGTTTTCTGACTAAAGCTTCAAGACTGTGTATCAGAGTGTAATGATATGTGCCATCCCCTTCAATTAAGAGCAGATCAATCGGGACAGCAGAATCAACATCAAGTGTACTGATTCTGAGAGGTGCTATCAAGCAATTGCCACGGCCAGTAGAACAAATAAATACATTAATAGATAATTGTTTACCATTCATATCCCTGGCCTTTTTTTCAAATTTATCAATATTCTGAACTGACATTGGATATTTTAAGCCCTCCATTGCTTCATCAAAATCATGTTCATGCTGTTTATAATAACTTATTCTATCTGGATTATTTAAAACTGGATCCAAAGCAGCTAAAATACACCACAGAAAACATTTCTCATCATTATTTTCTATGTTAACCACGGCTTTTTTGTTTTTGATATTGTCAGGTAAAGACACATATGTGGAACCTTGTAATGGGCTGAATTCAGAAATATTAACATAGAGCTATACAGGGTGATAAACAAAGGATGTGCTTACGACACCCTAGATTATCAGATCTTCGCGGGCCACAGTTTGGACATGAGGGAATTTCAAAATTTCCCCCTTATACTCGGTACGTAGGATTCCATTGAAAATGCCCTAGAACCTAGAATCCGATTCGAAGAAATATATGGAGCATACAGGGTGATTGGCGAAGGAACGTACTTTGATTTCAAGGTGAAACGATATCCTCGCGGAACACAGGTTGGGTTCCGCGGGACAATAAGTTTTTCATTATTCCTTCGTATTCGTTATTATGCGACATTTCAGTTCGGTGCTAGTTCCCTAGAAGCAAGAATATCGTTCGAAGAAATATTTTGACTATACAGGGTGGTAAACAAATGATGTGCTTACGACACCCTAGATTATCAGATCTTCGCGGGCCACAGTTTGGACATGAGGGAATTTCAAAATTTCCCCCTTATACTCGGTACGTACGATTCCATTGAAAATGCCCTAGAACCTAGAATCCGATTCGAAGAAATATATGGAGCATACAGAGTGATTGGCGAAGGAACGTACTTTGATTTCAAGGTGAAACGATATCCTCGCGGAACACAGGTTGGGTACCGCGGGACAATAAGTTTTTCATTATTCCTTCGTATTCGTTATTATGCGACATTTCAGTTCGGTGCTAGTTCCCTAGAGGCAAGAATATCGTTCGAAGAAATATTTTGACTATACAGGGTGATAAACAAAGGATGTGCTTACGACACCCTAGATTATCAGATCTTCGCGGGCCACAGTTTGGACATGAGGGAATTTCAAAATTTCCCCCTTATACTCGGTACGTAGGATTCCATTGAAAATGCCCTAGAACCTAGAATACGATTCGAAGAAATATATGGAGCATACAGGGTGATTGCCGAAGGAACGTACTTTGATTTCATGGTGAAACCAAATCCTCGCGGGGCACAGGTTGGACACCGCGGGACATTAAGTTTTTCATTATTCCCTCGTATACGTTATTTTGTGACATTTCAGTTCGGTGCTAGTTCCCTAGAAGCAACAATATCGTTCGAATATTTTGACTATACAGGGTGATAAACAAATGATGTGCTTACAACTCCCTAGATTATCAGATCTTAGCGGGCCACAGTTTGGACATGAGGGAATTTTAAATTTTCCCCCTTATACTCGGTACGTACGATTACATTGAAAATGCCCTAGAACCTAGAATACGATTCGAAGAAATATATGGAGCATACAGGGTGATTGCCGAAGGGACGTACTTTGATTTCATTGTAAAAGCAAAACCTCGCGGGCCACAGGTTGGGTACTGTGGGACATTAAGTTTTTCATTATTCCATCGTATACGTTATTATGTGACATTTCAGTTCGGTGCTAGTTCCCTAGAAGCAAGAATATCGTTCGAAGAAATATTTTGACTATGCAGGGTGATAAACAAATGATGGGCTTACGACACCCTAGATTATCAGATCTTCGCGGGCCACAGTTTGGACATGAGGGAATTTTAAAATTTCCCCCTTATACTCGGTACGTAGGATTCCATTGAAAATGCCCTAGAACCTAGAATACGATTCGAAGAAATATATGGAGCATACAGGGTGATTGCCGGAGGAACGTACTTTGATTTCATGGTGAAACCAAATCCTCGCGGGGCACAGGTTGGGCACCGCGGGACATTAAGTTTTTTATTATTCCCTCGTATACATTATTTTGTGACATTTCAGTTCGGTGCTAGTTCCCTAGAAGCAAGAATATCGTTCGAAGAAATATTTTGACTATACAGGGTGATAAACAAAGGATGTGCTTACGACACCCTAGATTATCAGATCTTCGCGGGCCACAGTTTGGACATGAGGGAATTTTAAAATTTTCCCCTTATACTCGGTACGTAGGATTCCATTGAAAATGCCCTAGAACCTAGAATACGATTCGAAGAAATATATGGAGCATACAGGGTGATTGCCGAAGGAACGTACTTTGATTTCATGGTGAAACCAAATCCTCGCGGGGCACAGGTTGGGCACCGCGGGACATTAAGTTTTTCATTATTCCCTCGTATACGTTATTTTGTGACATTTCAGTTCGGTGCTAGTTCCCTAGAAGCAACAATATCGTTCGAAGAAATATTTTGACTATACAGGGTGATAAACAAATGATGTGCTTACAACTCCCTAGATTATCAGATCTTCGCGGGCCACAGTTTGGACATGAGGGAATTTTAAATTTTCCCTCTTATACTCGGTACGTACGATTCCATTGAAAATGCCCTAGAACCTAGAATACGATTCGAAGAAATATGTGGAGCATACAGGGTGATTGCCGAAGGAACGTACTTTGATTTCGTGGTGGAACCAAATCCTCGCGGGGCACAGTTTGGGCACCGCGGGACATTAAGTTTCTCATTATTCCCTCGTATACGTTATTTTGTGACATTTCAGTTCGGTGCTAGTTCCCTAGAAGCAAGAATATCGTTCGAAGAAATATTTTGACTATGCAGGGTGATAAACAAATGATGGGCTTACGACACCCTAGATTATCAGATCTTCGCGGGCCACAGTTTGGACATGAGGGAATTTTAAAATTTCCCCCTTATACTCGGTACGTAGGATTCCATTGAAAATGCCCTAGGACCTAGAATACGATTCGAAGAAATATATGGAGCATACAGGGTGATTGCCGAAGGAACGTACTTTGATTTCATGGTGAAACCAAATCCTCGCGGGGCACAGGTTTGGCACCGCGGGACATTACGTTTTTGATTATTCCCTCGTATACATTATTTTGTGACATTTCAGTTCGGTGCTAGTTCCCTAGAAGCAAGAATATCGTTCGAAGAAATATTTTGACTATACAGGGTGATAAACAAAGGATGTGCTTACGACACCCTAGATTATCAGATCTTCGCGGGCCACAGTTTGGACATGAGGGAATTTTAAAATTTCCCCCTTATACTCGGTACGTAGGATTCCATTCAAAATGCCCTAGAACCTAGAATACGATTCGAAGAAATATATGGAGCATACAGGGTGATTGCCGAAGGAACGTACTTTGATTTCATGGTGAAACCAAATCCTCGCGGGGCACAGGTTGGGCACCGCGGGACATTAAGTTTTTCATTATTCCCTCGTATACGTTATTTTGGGACATTTCTGTTCGGTGCTAGTTCCCTAGAGGCAAGAATATCGTTCGAAGAAATATTTTGACTATACAGGGTGATAAAAAAATGATGTGCTTACGACACCCTAGATTATCAGATCTTCGCGGGCCACAGTTTGGACATGAGGAAATTTTAAAATTTCCCCCTTATACTCGGTACGTAGGATTCCATTGAAAATGCCCTAGAACCTAGAATACGATTCGAAGAAATATATGGAGCATACAGGGTGATTGCCGAAGGAACGTACTTTGATTTCATTGTCAAAGCAAAACCCCGCGGGCCACAGGTTGGGTACCGCGGGACAATAAGTTTTTCATTATTCCTTGGTATTCGTTATTATGCGACATTTCAATTCGGTGCTAGTTCCCTAGAGGCAAGAATATCGTTCGAAGAAATATTTTGACTATACAGGGTGATAAACAAAGGATGTGCTTACGACACCCTAGATTATCAGATCTTCGCGGGCCACAGTTTGGACATGAGGGAATTTTAAAATTTCTCCCTTATACTCGGTACGTACGATTACATTGAAAATGCCCTAGAACCTAGAATACGATTCGAAGAAATATGTGGAGCATACAGGGTGATTGCCGAAGGAACTTACTTTGATTTCGTGGTGGAACCAAATCCTCGCGGGGCACAGGTTGGGCACCGCGGGACATTAAGTTTTTGATTATTCCCTCGTATACATTATTTTGTGACATTTCAGTTCGGTGCTAGTTCCCTAGAAGCAAGAATATCGTTCGAAGAAATATTTTGACTATACAGGGTGATAAACAAAGAATGTGCTTACGACACCCTAGATTATCAGATCTTCGCGGGCCATAGTTTGGACATCAGGGAATTTTAAAATTTCCCACTTATACTCGGTACGTACGATAACATTGAAAATGCCCTAGAACCTAGAATACGATTCGAAGAAATATGTGGAGCATACAGGGTGATTGCCGAAGGAACTTACTTTGATTTCGTGGTGGAACCAAATCCTCGCGGGGACACAGGTTGGGCACCGCGGGACATTAAGTTTTTCATTATTCCCTCGTATACGTTATTTTGCGACATTTCAGTTCGGTGCTAGTTCCCTAGAAGCAAGAATATCGTTCGAAGAAATATTTTGACTATACAGGGTGATAAACAAATGATGTGCTTACGACACCCTAGATTATCAGATCTTCGAGGGCCACAGTTTGGACATGAGGGAATTTTAAAATTTCCCCCTTATACTCGGTACGTACGATTCCATTGAAAATGCCCTAGAACCTAGAATACGATTCGAAGAAATATATGGAGCATACAGGGTGATTGCCGAAGGAACGTACTTTGATTTCATTGTCAAAGCAAAACCCCGCGGGCCACAGGTTGGGTACCGCGGGACATTAAGTTTTTCATTATTCCCTCGTATACGTTATTTTGCGACATTTCAGTTCGGTGCTAGTTCCCTAGAGGCAAGAATATCGTTCGAAGAAATATTTTGACTATACAGGGTGATAAACAAAGGATGTGCTTACGACACCCTAGATTATCAGATCTTCGCGGGCCACAGTTTGGACATGAGGGAATTTCAAAATTTCCCCCTTATACTCGGTACGTACGATTCCATTGAAAATGCCTTAGAACCTAGAATCCGATTCGAAGAAATATATGGAGCATACAGAGTGATTGGCGAAGGAACGTACTTTGATTTCAAGGTGAAACGATATCCTCGCGGAACACAGGTTGGATACCGCGGGACAATAAGTTTTTCGTTATTCCTTCGTATTCGTTATTATGCGACATTTCAGTTCGGTGCTAGTTCCCTAGAGGCAAGAATATCGTTCGAAGAAATATTTTGACTATACAGGGTGATAAACAAATGATATACTTACGACACCCTAGATTATCAGATCTTCGCGGGCCACAGTTTGGTCATGAGGGAATTTTAAAATTTCCCCCTTATACTCGGTACGTACGATAACATTCAAAATGTCCTAGAACCTTGAATACGATTCGAAGAAATATGTGGAGCATACAGGGTGATTGCTCAAGGAACGTACTTTGATTTCGTGGTGAAACCAAATCCTCGCGGGGCACAGGTTGGGCACCGCGGGACATTAAGTTTTTCATTATTCCCTCGTATACGTTATTTTGCGACATTTCAGTTCGGTGCTAGTTCCCTAGAAGCAAGAATATCGATCGAAGAAATATTTTGACTATGCAGGGTGATAAACAAATGATGTGCTTACGACACCCTAGATTATCAGATCTTTGCGGGCCACAGTTTGGACATGAGGGAATTTTAAAATTTCCCCCTTATACTCGGTACGTACGATTCCATTGAAAATGCCCTAGAACCTAGAATCCGATTCGAAGAAATATATGGAGCATACAGGGTGATTGGCGAAGGAACGTACTTTGATTTCAAGGTGAAACGATATCCTCGCGGAACACAGGTTGGGTACCGCCGGACAATAAGTTTTTCATTATTCCTTCGTATTCGTTATTATGCGACATTTCAGTTCGGTGCTAGTTCCCTAGAGGCAAGAATATCGTTCGAAGAAATATTTTGACTATACAGGGCGATAAACAAAGGATGTGCTTACGACACAATAGATTATCAGATCTTCGCGGGCCACAGTTTGGACATGAGGGAATTTCAAAATTTCCCCCTTATACTCGGTACGTACGATTCCATTGAAAATGCCCTAGAACCTAGAATCCGATTCGAAGAAATATATGGAGCATACAGAGTGATTGGCGAAGGAACGTACTTTGATTTCAAGGTGAAACGATATCCTCGCGGAACAAAGGTTGGGTACCGCGGGACAATAAGTTTTTCATTATTCCTTCGTATTCGTTATTATGCGACATTTCAGTTCGGTGCTAGTTCCCTAGAGGCAAGAATATCGTTCGAAGAAATATTTTGACTATACAGGGTGATAAACAAATGATGTGCTTACGACACCCTAGATTATCAGATCTTCGCGGGCCACAGTTTGGACATGAGGGAATTTCAAAATTTCCCCCTTATACTCGGTACGTAGGATTCCATTGAAAATGCCCTAGAACCTAGAATACGATTCGAAGAAATATATGGAGCATACAGGGTGATTGCCGAAGGAACGTACTTTGATTTCATGGTGAAACCAATTCCTCGCGGGGCACAGGTTGGGCACCGCGGGATATAAAGTTTTTCATTACTCCCTCGTATACGTTATTTTGGGACATTTCAGTTCGGTGCTAGTTCCCTAGAAGCAAGAATATCGTTCGAAGAAATATTTTGACTATACAGGGTGATAAACAAATGATGTGCTTACGACACCCTAGATTATCAGATCTTCGCGGGCCACAGTTTGGACATGAGGGAATTTTAAAATTTCCCCCTTATACTCGGTACGTAGGATTCCATTGAAAATGCCTTAGAACCTAGAATACGATTCGAAGAAATATATGGAGCATACAGGGTGATTGCGGAAGGAACGTAATTTGATTTCATGGTGAAACCAAATCCTCGCGGGGCACAGGTTGGGTACTGTGGGACATTAAGTTTACCATTATTCACTCGTATTCGTTATTATGCGACATTTCAGTTCGGTGCTAGTTCCCTAGAAGCAAGAATATCGTTCGAAGAAATATTTTGACTATACAGGGTGATAAACAAATGATGTGCTTACGACACCCTAGATTATCAGATCTTCGCGGGCCACAGTTTGGTCATGAGGGAATTTTAAAATTTCCCCCTTATACTCGGTACGTACGATTCCATTGAAAATGCCCTAGAACCTAGAATACGATTCGAAGAAATATGTGGAGCATACAGGGTGATTGCCGAAGGAACTTACTTTGATTTCGTGGTGGAACCAAATCCTCGCGGGGACACAGGTTGGGCACCGCGGGACATTAAGTTTTTCATTATTCCCTCGTATACGTTATTTTGCGACATTTCAGTTCGGTGCTAGTTCCCTAGAAGCAAGAATATCGTTCGAAGAAATATTTTGACTATACAGGGTGATAAACAAATGATGTGCTTACGACACCCTAGATTATCAGATCTTCGAGGGCCACAGTTTGGACATGAGGGAATTTTAAAATTTCCCCCTTATACTCGGTACGTACGATTCCATTGAAAATGCCCTAGAACCTAGAATCCGATTCGAAGAAATATATGGAGCATACAGGGTGATTGCCGAAGGAACGTACTTTGATTTCATTGTCAAAGCAAAACCCCGCGGGCCACAGGTTGGGTACCGCGGGACATTAAGTTTTTCATTATTCCCTCGTATACGTTATTTTGCGACATTTCAGTTCGGTGCTAGTTCCCTAGAGGCAAGAATATCGTTCGAAGAAATATTTTGACTATACAGGGTGATAAACAAAGGATGTGCTTACGACACCCTAGATTATCAGATCTTCGCGGGCCACAGTTTGGACATGAGGGAATTTCAAAATTTCCCCCTTATACTCGGTACGTACGATTCCATTGAAAATGCCTTAGAACCTAGAATCCGATTCGAAGAAATATATGGAGCATACAGAGTGATTGGCGAAGGAACGTACTTTGATTTCAAGGTGAAACGATATCCTCGCGGAACACAGGTTGGATACCGCGGGACAATAAGTTTTTCGTTATTCCTTCGTATTCGTTATTATGCGACATTTCAGTTCGGTGCTAGTTCCCTAGAGGCAAGAATATCGTTCGAAGAAATATTTTGACTATACAGGGTGATAAACAAATGATATGCTTACGACACCCTAGATTATCAGATCTTCGCGGGCCACAGTTTGGTCATGAGGGAATTTTAAAATTTCCCCCTTATACTCGGTACGTACGATAACATTCAAAATGTCCTAGAACCTTGAATACGATTCGAAGAAATATGTGGAGCATACAGGGTGATTGCTCAAGGAACGTACTTTGATTTCGTGGTGAAACCAAATCCTCGCGGGGCACAGGTTGGGCACCGCGGGACATTAAGTTTTTCATTATTCCCTCGTATACGTTATTTTGCGACATTTCAGTTCGGTGCTAGTTCCCTAGAAGCAAGAATATCGATCGAAGAAATATTTTGACTATGCAGGGTGATAAACAAATGATGTGCTTACGACACCCTAGATTATCAGATCTTTGCGGGCCACAGTTTGGACATGAGGGAATTTTAAAATTTCCCCCTTATACTCGGTACGTACGATTCCATTGAAAATGCCCTAGAACCTAGAATCCGATTCGAAGAAATATATGGAGCATACAGGGTGATTGGCGAAGGAACGTACTTTGATTTCAAGGTGAAACGATATCCTCGCGGAACACAGGTTGGGTACCGCGGGACAATAAGTTTTTCATTATTCCTTCGTATTCGTTATTATGCGACATTTCAGTTCGGTGCTAGTTCCCTAGAGGCAAGAATATCGTTCGAAGAAATATTTTGACTATACAGGGCGATAAACAAAGGATGTGCTTACGACACAATAGATTATCAGATCTTCGCGGGCCACAGTTTGGACATGAGGGAATTTCAAAATTTCCCCCTTATACTCGGTACGTACGATTCCATTGAAAATGCCCTAGAACCTAGAATCCGATTCGAAGAAATATATGGAGCATACAGAGTGATTGGCGAAGGAACGTACTTTGATTTCAAGGTGAAACGATATCCTCGCGGAACACAGGTTGGGTTCCGCGGGACAATAAGTTTTTCATTATTTTTTCGTAATCGTTATTATGCGACATTTCAGTTCGGTGCTAGTTCCCTAGAAGCAAGAATATCGTTCGAAGAAATATTTTGACTATACAGGGTGATAAACAAATGATGTGCTTACGACACCCTAGATTATCAGATCTTCGCGGGCCACAGTTTGGACATGAGGGAATTTCAAAATTTCCCCCTTATACTCGGTACGTACGATTCCATTGAAAATGCCCTAGAACCTAGAATCCGATTCGAAGAAATATATGGAGCATACAGAGTGATTGGCGAAGGAACGTACTTTGATTTCAAGGTGAAACGATATCCTCGCGGAACACAGGTTGGGTACCGCGGGACAATAAGTTTTTCATTATTCCTTCGTATTCGTTATTATGCGACATTTCAGTTCGGTGCTAGTTCCCTAGAGGCAAGAATATCGTTCGAAGAAATATTTTGACTATACAGGGTGATAAACAAAGGATGTGCTTACGACACCCTAGATTATCAGATCTTCGCGGGCCACAGTTTGGACATGAGGGAATTTCAAAATTTCCCCCTTATACTCGGTACGTAGGATTCCATTGAAAATGCCCTAGAACCTAGAATACGATTCGAAGAAATATATGGAGCATACAGGGTGATTGCCGGAGGAACGTACTTTGATTTCATGGTGAAACCAATTCCTCGCGGGGCACAGGTTGGGCACCGCGGGACATAAAGTTTTTCATTATTCCCTCGTATACGTTATTTTGGGACATTTCAGTTCGGTGCTAGTTCCCTAGAAGCAAGAATATCGTTCGAAGAAATATTTTGACTATACAGGGTGATAAACAAAGGATGTGCTTACGACACCCTAGATTATCAGATCTTCGCGGGCCACAGTTTGAACATGAGGGAATTTTAAAATTTCCCCCTTATACTCGGTACGTAGGATTCCATTGAAAATGCCTTAGAACCTAGAATACGATTCGAAGAAATATATGGAGCATACAGGGTGATTGCCGAAGAAACGTAATTTGATTTCATGGTGAAACCAAATCCTCGCGGGGCACAGGTTGGACACTGCGGGACATTAAGTTTTTCATTATTCCCTCGTATACGTTATTTTGTGACATTTCAGTTCGGTGCTAGTTCCCTAGAAGCAAGAATATCGTTCGAAGAAATATTTTGACTATACAGGGTGATAAACAAATGATGTTCTTACGACACCCTAGATTATCAGATCTTCGCGGGCTACAGTTTGGTCATGAGGGAATTTTAAAATTTCCCCCTTATACTCGGTACGTACGATAACGTTGAAAATGCCCTAGAACCTAGAATACGATTCGAAGAAATATGTGGAGCATACAGGGTGATTGCCGAAGGGACGTACTTTGATTTCATTGTAAAAGCAACACCTCGCGGGCCACAGGTTTGGTACTGTGGGACATTAAGTTTATCATTATTCCCTCGTATACATTATTATGTGACATTTCAATTCGGTGCAAGTTCCCTAGAGGCAAGAATATCGTTCGAAGAAATATTTTGACTATACAGGGTGATAAACAAAGGATGTGCTTACGACACCCTAGATTATCAGATCTTCGCGGGCCACAGTTTGGACATGAGGGAATTTTAAAATTTCCCCCTTATACTAGGTACGTAGGATTCCATTGAAAATGTCCTAGAATCTAGAATACGATTCGAAGAAATATATGGAGCATACAGGGTGATTGCCGAAGGAACGTACTTTGATTTCATGGTGAAACCAAATCCTCGCGGGGCACAGGTTGGGCACCGCGGGACATTAAGTTTTTCATTATTCCCTCGTATACGTTATTTTGTGACATTTCAGTTCGGTGCTAGTTCCCTAGAAGCAAGAATATCGTTCGAAGAAATATTTTGACTATACAGGGTGATAAACAAATGATGTGCTTACGACACCCTAGATTATCAGATCTTCGCAGGCCACAGTTTGGTCATGAGGGAATTTTAAAATTTCTCCCTTATACTCGGTACGTACGATAACATTGAAAATGCCCTAGAACCTAGAATACGATTCGAAGAAATATGTGGAGCATACAGGGTGATTGGCGAAGGAACGTACTTTGATTTCAAGGTGAAACGATATCCTCGCGGAACACAGGTTGGGTTCCGCGGGACAATAAGTTTTTCATTATTCCTTCGTATTCGTTATTATGCGACATTTCAGTTCGGTGCTGGTTCCCTAGAGGCAAGAATATCGTTCGAAGAAATATATTGACTATACAGGGTGATAAACAAAGGATGTGCTTACGACACCCTAGATTATCAGATCTTCGCGGGCCACAGTTTGGACATGAGGGAATTTCAAAATTTCCCCCTTATACTCGGTACGTAGGATTCCATTGAAAATGCCCTAGAACCTAGAATACGATTCGAAGAAATATATGGAGCATACAGGGTGATTGCCGAAGGAACGTACTTTGATTTCATGGTGAAACCAAATCCTCGCGGGGCACAGGTTGGGCACCGCGGGACATTAAGTTTTTCATTATTCCCTCGTATACGTTATTTTGGGACATTTCAGTTCGGTGCTAGTTCCCTAGAAGCAAGATAATCGTTCGAAGAAATATTTTGACTATACAGGGTGATAAACAAATGATGTGCTTACGACACCCTAGATTATCAGATCTTCGCGGACCACAGTTTGGACATGAGGGAATTTTAAAATTTCCCCCTTATACTCGGTACGTAGGATTCCATTGAAAATGCCTTAGAACCTGGAATACGATTCGAATAAATATATGGAGCATACAGGGTGATTGCCGAAGGGACGTAATTTGATTTCATGGTGAAACCAAATCCTCGCGGGGCACAGGTTGGGCACCGCGGGACATTAAGTTTTTCATTATTCCCTCGTATACGTTATTTTGTGACATTTCAGTTCGGTTCTAGTTCCCTAGAAGCAAGAATATCGTTCGAAGAAATATTTTGACTATACAGGGTGATAAACAAATGATGTGCTTACGACACCCTAGATTATCAGATCTTCGCGGGCCACAGTTTCGTCATGAGGGAATTTTAAAATTTCTCCCTTATACTCGGTACGTATGATAACATTGAAAATGCCCTAGAACCTAGAATACGATTCGAAGAAATATGTGGAGCATACAGGGTGATTGCCGAAGGAACGTACTTTGATTTCGTGGTGAAACCAAATCCTCGCGGGGCACATGTTGGGCACCGCGGGACATTAAGTTTTTCATTATTCTCTCGTATACGTTATTTTGCGACATTTCAGTTCGGTGCTAGTTCCCTAGAGGCAAGAATATCGTTCGAAGAAATATTTTGACTATACAGGGTGATAAACAAAGGATGTGCTTACGACACCCTAGATTATCAGATCTTCGCGGGCCACAGTTTGGACATGAGGGAATTTCAAAATTTCCCCCTTATACTCGGTACGTACGATAACATTGAAAATGCCCTAGAACCTAGAATACGATTCGAAGAAATATATGGAGCATACAGGGTGATTGCCGAAGGAACGTACTTTGATTTCATGGTGAAACCAAATCCTCGCGGGGCACAGGTTGGACACCGCGGGACATTAAGTTTTTCATTATTCCCTCGTATACGTTATTTTGTGACATTTCAGTTCGGTGCTAGTTCCCTAGAAGCAAGAATATCGTTCGAAGAAATATTTTGACTATACAGGGTGATAAACAAATGATGTGCTTACGACACCCTAGATTATCAGATCTTCGCGGGCCACAGTTTGAACATGAGGGAATTTTAAAATTTCCCCCTTATACTCGGTACGTAGGATTCCATTGAAAATGCCTTAGAACCTAGAATACGATTGGAAGAAATATATAGAGCATACAGGGTGATTGCCGAAGAAACGTAATTTGATTTCATGGTGAAACCAAATCCTCGCGGGGCACAGGTTGGACACCGCGGGACATTAAGTTTTTCATTATTCCCTCGTATACGTTATTTTGTGACATTTCAGTTCGGTGCTAGTTCCCTAGAAGCAAGAATATCGTTCGAAGAAATATTTTGACTATACAGGGTGATAAACAAATGATGTTCTTACGACACCCTAGATTATCAGATCTTCGCGGGCCACAGTTTGGTCATGAGGGAATTTTAAAATTTCCCCCTTATACTCGGTACGTACGATAACGTTGAAAATGCCCTAGAACCTAGAATACGATTCGAAGAAATATGTGGAGCATACAGGGTGATTGCCGAAGGGACGTACTTTGATTTCATTGTAAAAGCAACACCTCGCGGGCCACAGGTTTGGTACTGTGGGACATTAAGTTTATCATTATTCCCTCGTATACATTATTATGTGACATTTCAATTCGGTGCAAGTTCCCTAGAGGCAAGAATATCGTTCGAAGAAATATTTTGACTATACAGGGTGATAAACAAAGGATGTGCTTACGACACCCTAGATTATCAGATCTTCGCGGGCCACAGTTTGGACATGAGGGAATTTTAAAATTTCCCCCTTATACTCGGTACGTAGGATTCCATTGAAAATTCCTTAGAACCTGGAATACGATTCGAATAAATATATGGAGCATACAGGGTGATTGCCGAAGGGACGTAATTTGATTTCATGGTGAAACCAAATCCTCGCGGGGCACAGGTTGCGCACCGCGGGACATTAAGTTTTTCATTATTCCCTCGTATACGTTATTTTGTGACATTTCAGTTCGGTGCTAGTTCCCTAGAAGCAAGAATATCGTTCGAAGAAATATTTTGACTATACAGGGTGATAAACAAATGATGTGCTTACGACACCCTAGATTATCAGATCTTCGCGGGCCACAGTTTGGACATGAGGGAATTTCAAAATTTCCCCCTTATACTCGGTACGTAGGATTCCATTGAAAATGCCCTAGAACCTAGAATCCGATTCGAAGAAATATATGGAGCATACAGGGTGATTGGCGAAGGAACGTACTTTGATTTCAAGGTGAAACGATATCCTCGCGTAACACAGGTTGGGTACCGCGGGACAATAAGTTTTTCATTATTCCTTCGTATTCGTTATTATGTGACATTTCAGTTCGGTGCTAGTTCCCTAGAGGCAAGAATATCGTTCGAAGAAATATTTTGACTATACAGGGTGATAAACAAAGGATGTGCTTACGACACCCTAGATTATCAGATCTTCGCGGGCCACAGTTTGGACATGAGGGAATTTTAAAATTTCCCCCTTATACTCGGTACGTACGATTCCATTGAAAATGCCCTAGAACCTAGAATCCGATTCGAAGAAATATATGGAGCATACAGAGTGATTGGCGAAGGAACGTACTTTGATTTCAAGGTGAAACGATATCCTCGCGGAACACAGGTTGGGTACCGCGGGACAATAAGTTTTTCATTATTCCTTCGTATTCGTTATTATGCGACATTTCAGTTCGGTGCTAGTTCCCTAGAGGCAAGAATATCGTTCGAAGAAATATTTTGACTATACAGGGTGATAAACAAAGGATGTGCTTACGACACCCTAGATTATCAGATCTTCGCGGGCCACAGTTTGGACATGAGGGAATTTCAAAATTTCCCCCTTATACTCGGTACGTACGATTCCATTGAAAATGCCCTAGAACCTAGAATCCGATTCGAAGAAATATATGGAGCATACAGAGTGATTGGCGAAGGAACGTACTTTGATTTCAAGGTGAAACGATATCCTCGCGGAACATAGGTTGGGTACCGCGGGACAATAAGTTTTTCATTATTCCTTCGTATTCGTTATTATGCGACATTTCAGTTCGGTGCTAGTTCCCTAGAGGCAAGAATATCGTTCGAAGAAATATTTTGACTATACAGGGTGATAAACAAAGGATGTGCTTACGACACCCTAGATTATCAGATCTTCGCGGGCCACAGTTTGGACATGAGGGAATTTCAAAATTTCCCCCTTATACTCGGTACGTAGGATTCCATTGAAAATGCCCTAGAACCTAGAATACGATTCGAAGAAATATATGGAGCATACAGGGTGATTGCCGAAGGAACGTACTTTGATTTCATGGTGAAACCAATTCCTCGCGGGGCACAGGTTGGGCACCGCGGGACATAAAGTTTTTCATTATTCCCTCGTATACGTTATTTTGGGACATTTCAGTTCGGTGCTAGTTCCCTAGAAGCAAGAATATCGTTCGAAGAAATATTTTGACTATACAGGGTGATAAACAAATGATGTGCTTACGACACCCTAGATTATCAGATCTTCGCGGGCCACAGTTTGGACATGAGGGAATTTTAAAAATTCCCCCTTATACTCGGTACGTAGGATTCCATTGAAAATGCCTTAGAACCTAGAATACGATTCGAAGAAATATATGGAGCATACAGGGTGATTGCCGAAGGAACGTAATTTGATTTCATGGTGAAACCAAATCCTCGCGGGGCACAGGTTGGGTACCGCGGGACATTAAGTTTTTCATTATTCCCTCGTATACGTTATTTTGTGACATTTCAGTTCGGTGCTAGTTCCCTAGAAGCAAGAATATCGTTCGAAGAAATATTTTGACTATACAGGGTGATAAACAAATGATGTTCTTACGACACCCTAGATTATCAGATCTTCGCGGGCCACAGTTTGGTCATGAGGGAATTTTAAAATTTCCCCCTTATACTCGGTACGTACGATAACGTTGAAAATGCCCTAGAACCTAGAATACGATTCGAAGAAATATGTGGAGCATACAGGGTGATTGCCGAAGGGACGTACTTTGATTTCATTGTAAAAGCAACACCTCGCGGGCCACAGGTTTGGTACTGTGGGACATTAAGTTTATCATTATTCCCTCGTATACATTATTATGTGACATTTCAATTTGGTGCAAGTTCCCTAGAGGCAAGAATATCGTTCGAAGAAATATTTTGACTATACAGGGTGATAAACAAAGGATGTGCTTACGACACCCTAGATTATCAGATCTTCGCGGGCCACAGTTTGGACATGAGGGAATTTTAAAATTTCCCCCTTATACTCGGTACGTAGGATTCCATTGAAAATGCCCTAGAATCTAGAATACGACTCGAAGAAATATATGGAGCATACAGGGTGATTGCCGAAGGAACGTACTTTGATTTCATGGTGAAACCAAATCCTCGCGGGGCACAGGTCGGGCACCGCGGGACATTAAGTTTTTCATTATTCCCTCGTATACGTTATTTTGTGACATTTCAGTTCGGTGCTAGTTCCCTAGAAGCAAGAATATCGTTCGAAGAAATATTTTGACTATACAGGGTGATAAACAAATGATGTGCTTACGACACCCTAGATTATCAGATCTTCGCGGGCCACAGTTTGGTCATGAGGGAATTTTAAAATTTCCCCCTTATACTCGGTACGTAGGATTCCATTAAAAATGCCCTAGAACCTAGAATCCGATTCGAAGAAATATATGGAGCATACAGGGTGATTGGCGAAGGAACGTACTTTGATTTCAAGGTGAAACGATATCCTCGCGGAACACAGGTTGGGTTCCGCGGGACAATAAGTTTTTCATTATTCCTTCGTATTCGTTATTATGCGACATTTCAGTTCGGTGCTGGTTCCCTAGAGGCAAGAATATCGTTCGAAGAAATATTTTGACTATACAGGGTGATAAAGAAAGGATGTGCTTACAACACCCTAGATTATCAGATCTTCGCGGGCCACAGTTTGGACATGAGGGAATTTCAAAATTTCCCCCTTATACTCGGTACGTACGATTCCATTGAAAATGACCTAGAACCTAGAATACGATTCGAAGAAATATATGGAGCATACAGGGTGATTGCCGAAGGAACGTACTTTGATTTCATGGTGAAACCAAATCCTCGCGGGGCACAGGTTGGGCACCGTGGGACATAAGTTTTTCATTATTCCCTCGTATACGTTATTTTGGGACATTTCTGTTCGGTGCTAGTTCCCTAGAAGCAAGATAATCGTTCGAAGAAATATTTTGACTATACAGGGTGATAAACAAAGGATGTGCTTACGACACCCTAGATTATCAGATCTTCGCGGGCCACAGTTTGGACATGAGGGAATTTCAAAATTTCCCCCTTATACTCGGTACGTACGATTCCATTGAAAATGCCCTAGAACCTAGAATCCGATTCGAAGAAATATATGGAGCATACAGAGTGATTGGCGAAGGAACGTACTTTGATTTCAAGGTGAAACGATATCCTCGCGGAACATAGGTTGGGTACCGCGGGACAATAAGTTTTTCATTATTCCTTCGTATTCAATATTATGCGACATTTCAGTTCGGTGCTAGTTCCCTAGAGGCAAGAATATCGTTCGCAGAAATATTTTGACTATACAGGGTGATAAACAAATGATGTTCTTACGACACCCTAGATTATCAGATCTTCGCGGGCCACAGTTTGGTCATGAGGGAATTTTAAAATTTCCCCCTTATACTCGGTACGTACGATAACGTTGAAAATGCCCTAGAACCTAGAATACGATTCGAAGAAATATGTGGAGCATACAGGGTGATTGCCGAAGGGACGTACTTTGATTTCATTGTAAAAGCAACACCTCGCGGGCCACAGGTTTGGTACTGTGGGACATTAAGTTTATCATTATTCCCTCGTATACATTATTATGTGACATTTCAATTTGGTGCAAGTTCCCTAGAGGCAAGAATATCGTTCGAAGAAATATTTTGACTATACAGGGTGATAAACAAAGGATGTGCTTACGACACCCTAGATTATCAGATCTTCGCGGGCCACAGTTTGGACATGAGGGAATTTTAAAATTTCCCCCTTATACTCGGTACGTAGGATTCCATTGAAAATGCCCTAGAATCTAGAATACGATTCGAAGAAATATATGGAGCATACAGGGTGATTGCCGAAGGAACGTACTTTGATTTCATGGTGAAACCAAATCCTCGCGGGGCACAGGTCGGGCACCGCGGGACATTAAGTTTTTCATTATTCCCTCGTATACGTTATTTTGTGACATTTCAGTTCGGTGCTAGTTCCCTAGAAGCAAGAATATCGTTCGAAGAAATATTTTGACTATACAGGGTGATAAACAAATGATGTGCTTACGACACCCTAGATTATCAGATCTTCGCGGGCCACAGTTTGGTCATGAGGGAATTTTAAAATTTCCCCCTTATACTCGGTACGTAGGATTCCATTAAAAATGCCCTAGAACCTAGAATCCGATTCGAAGAAATATATGGAGCATACAGGGTGATTGGCGAAGGAACGTACTTTGATTTCAAGGTGAAACGATATCCTCGCGGAACACAGGTTGGGTTCCGCGGGACAATAAGTTTTTCATTATTCCTTCGTATTCGTTATTATGCGACATTTCATTTCGGTGCTGGTTCCCTAGAGGCAAGAATATCGTTCGAAGAAATATTTTGACTATACAGGGTGATAAAGAAAGGATGTGCTTACGACACCCTAGATTATCAGATCTTCGCGGGCCACAGTTTGGACATGAGGGAATTTCAAAATTTCCCCCTTATACTCGGTACGTACGATTCCATTGAAAATGCCCTAGAACCTAGAATACGATTCGAAGAAATATATGGAGCATACAGGGTGATTGCCGAAGGAACGTACTTTGATTTCATGGTGAAACCAAATCCTCGCGGGGCACAGGTTGGGCACCGTGGGACATAAGTTTTTCATTATTCCCTCGTATACGTTATTTTGGGACATTTCTGTTCGGTGCTAGTTCCCTAGAAGCAAGATAATCGTTCGAAGAAATATTTTGACTATACAGGGTGATAAACAAAGGATGTGCTTACGACACCCTAGATTATCAGATCTTCGCGGGCCACAGTTTGGACATGAGGGAATTTCAAAATTTCGCCCTTATACTCGGTACGTACGATTCCATTGAAAATGCCCTAGAACCTAGAATCCGATTCGAAGAAATATATGGAGCATACAGAGTGATTGGCGAAGGAACGTACTTTGATTTCAAGGTGAAACGATATCCTCGCGGAACATAGGTTGGGTACCGCGGGACAATAAGTTTTTCATTATTCCTTCGTATTCGTTATTATGCGACATTTCAGTTCGGTGCTAGTTCCCTAGAGGCAAGAATATCGTTCGCAGAAATATTTTGACTATACAGGGTGATAAACAAAGGATGTGCTTACAACACCCTAGATTATCAGATCTTCGCGGGCCACAGTTTGGACATGAGGGAATTTTAAAATTTCCCCCTTATACTCGGTACGTAGGATTCCATTGAAAATGCCTTAGAACCTAGAATACGATTCGAAGAAATATATGGAGCATACAGGGTGATTGCCGAAGGAACGTAATTTGATTTCATGGTGAAACCAAATCCTCGCGGGGCACAGGTTGGGTACCGCGGGACATTAAGTTTTTCATTATTCCCTCGTATACGTTATTTTGTGACATTTCAGTTCGGTGCTAGTTCCCTAGAAGCAAGAATATCGTTCGAAGAAATATTTTGACTATACAGGGTGATAAACAAATGATGTGCTTACGACACCCTAGATTATCAGATCTTCGCGGGCCACAGTTTCGTCATGAGGGAATTTTAAAATTTCTCCCTTATACTCGGTACGTACGATAACATTGAAAATGCCTTAGAACCTAGAATACGATTCGAAGAAATATGTGGAGCATACAGGGTGATTGCCGAAGGAACGTACTTTAATTTTATGGTAAAACCAAATCCTCGCGGGGCACAGGTTGGGCACCGCGGGACATTAAGTTTTTCATTATTCCCTCGTATACGTTATTTTGTGACATTTCAGTTCGGTGCTAGTTCCCTAGAAGCAAGAATATCGTTCGAAGAAATATTTTGACTATACAGGGTGATAAACAAATGATGTGCTTACGACACCCTAGATTATCAGATCTTCGCGGGCCACAGTTTGGTCATGAGGGAATTTTAAAATTTCCCCCTTATACTCGGTACGTAGGATTCCATTGAAAATGCCCTAGAACCTAGAATCCGATTCGAAGAAATATATGGAGCATACAGGGTGATTGGCGAAGGAACGTACTTTGATTTCAAGGTGAAACGATATCCTCGCGGAACACAGGTTGGGTTCCGCGGGACAATAAGTTTTTCATTATTCCTTCGTATTCGTTATTATGCGACATTTCAGTTCGGTGCTAGTTCCCTAGAAGCAAGAATATCGTTCGAAGAAATATTTTGACTATACAGGGTGATAAACAAATGATGTGCTTACGACACCCTAGATTATCAGATCTTCGCGGGCCACAGTTTGGACATGAGGGAATTTCAAAATTTCCCCCTTATACTCGGTACGTACGATTCCATTGAAAATGCCCTAGAACCTAGAATCCGATTCGAAGAAATATATGGAGCATACAGAGTGATTGGCGAAGGAACGTACTTTGATTTCAAGGTGAAACGATATCCTCGCGGAACACAGGTTGGGTACCGCGGGACAATAAGTTTTTCATTATTCCTTCGTATTCGTTATTATGCGACATTTCAGTTCGGTGCTAGTTCCCTAGAGGCAAGAATATCGTTCGAAGAAATATTTTGACTATACAGGGTGATAAACAAAGGATGTGCTTACGACACCCTAGATTATCAGATCTTCGCGGGCCACAGTTTGGACATGAGGGAATTTCAAAATTTCCCCCTTATACTCGGTACGTAGGATTCCATTGAAAATGCCCTAGAACCTAGAATACGATTCGAAGAAATATATGGAGCATACAGGGTGATTGCCGAAGGAACGTACTTTGATTTCATGGTGAAACCAATTCCTCGCGGGGCACAGGTTGGGCACCGCGGGACATAAAGTTTTTCATTATTCCCTCGTATACGTTATTTTGGGACATTTCAGTTCGGTGCTAGTTCCCTAGAAGCAAGAATATCGTTCGAAGAAATATTTTGACTATACAGGGTGATAAACAAAGGATGTGCTTACGACACCCTAGATTATCGGATCTTCGCGGGCCACAGTTTGAACATGAGGGAATTTTAAAATTTCCCTCTTATACTCGGTACGTAGGATTCCATTGAAAATGCCTTAGAACCTAGAATACGATTCGAAGAAATATATAGAGCATACAGGGTTATTGCCGAAGAAACGTAATTTGATTTCATGGTGAAACCAAATCCTCGCGGGGCACAGGTTGGACACCGCGGGACATTAAGTTTTTCATTATTCCCTCGTATACGTTATTTTGTGACATTTCAGTTCGGTGCTAGTTCCCTAGAAGCAAGAATATCGTTCGAAGAAATATTTTGACTATACAGGGTGATAAACAAATGATGTTCTTACGACACCCTAGATTATCAGATCTTCGCGGGCCACAGTTTGGTCATGAGGGAATTTTAAAATTTCCCCCTTATACTCGGTACGTACGATAACGTTGAAAATGCCCTAGAACCTAGAATACGATTCGAAGAAATATGTGGAGCATACAGGGTGATTGCCGAAGGGACGTACTTTGATTTCATTGTAAAAGCAACACCTCGCGGGCCACAGGTTTGGTACTGTGGGAAATTAAGTTTATCATTATTCCCTCGTATACATTATTATGTGACATTTCAATTCGGTGCAAGTTCCCTAGAGGCAAGAATATCGTTCGAAGAAATATTTTGACTATACAGGGTGATAAACAAAGGATGTGCTTACGACACCCTAGATTATCAGATCTTCGCGGGCCACAGTTTGGACATGAGGGAATTTTAAAATTTCCCCCTTATACTCGGTACGTAGGATTCCATTGAAAATTCCTTAGAACCTGGAATACGATTCGAATAAATATATGGAGCATACAGGGTGATTGCCGAAGGGACGTAATTTGATTTCATGGTGAAACCAAATCCTCGCGGGGCACAGGTTGCGCACCGCGGGACATTAAGTTTTTCATTATTCCCTCGTATACGTTATTTTGTGACATTTCAGTTCGGTGCTAGTTCCCTAGAAGCAAGAATATCGTTCGAAGAAATATTTTGACTATACAGGGTGATAAACAAATGATGTGCTTACGACACCCTAGATTATCAGATCTTCGCGGGCCACAGTTTGGACATGAGGGAATTTCAAAATTTCCCCCTTATACTCGGTACGTAGGATTCCATTGAAAATGCCCTAGAACCTAGAATCCGATTCGAAGAAATATATGGAGCATACAGGGTGATTGGCGAAGGAACGTACTTTGATTTCAAGGTGAAACGATATCCTCGCGTAACACAGGTTGGGTACCGCGGGACAATAAGTTTTTCATTATTCCTTCGTATTCGTTATTATGCGACATTTCAGTTCGGTGCTAGTTCCCTAGAGGCAAGAATATCGTTCGAAGAAATATTTTGACTATACAGGGTGATAAACAAAGGATGTGCTTACGACACCCTAGATTATCAGATCTTCGCGGGCCACAGTTTGGACATGAGGGAATTTTAAAATTTCCCCCTTATACTCGGTACGTAGGATTCCATTGAAAATTCCTTAGAACCTGGAATACGATTCGAATAAATATATGGAGCATACAGGGTGATTGCCGAAGGGACGTAATTTGATTTCATGGTGAAACCAAATCCTCGCGGGGCACAGGTTGCGCACCGCGGGACATTAAGTTTTTCATTATTCCCTCGTATACGTTATTTTGTGACAATTCAGTTCTGTGCTAGTTCCCTAGAAGCAAGAATATCGTTCGAAGAAATATTTTGACTATACAGGGTGATAAACAAATGATGTGCTTACGACACCCTAGATTATCAGATCTTCGCGGGCCACAGTTTGGACATGAGGGAATTTCAAAATTTCCCCCTTATACTCGGTACGTAGGATTCCATTGAAAATGCCCTAGAACCTAGAATCCGATTCGAAGAAATATATGGAGCATACAGGGTGATTGGCGAAGGAACGTACTTTGATTTCAAGGTGAAACGATATCCTCGCGTAACACAGGTTGGGTACCGCGGGACAATAAGTTTTTCATTATTCCTTCGTATTCGTTATTATGCGACATTTCAGTTCGGTGCTAGTTCCCTAGAAGCAAGAATATCGTTCGAAGAAATATTTTGACTATACAGGGTGATAAACAAAGGATGTGCTTACGACACCCTAGATTATCAGATCTTCGCGGGCCACAGTTTGGACATGAGGGAATTTTAAAATTTCCCCCTTATACTCGGTACGTACGATTCCATTGAAAATGCCCTAGAACCTAGAATCCGATTCGAAGAAATATATGGAGCATACAGAGTGATTGGCGAAGGGACGTACTTTGATTTCATTGTAAAAGCAACCCCTCGCGGGCCACAGGTTTGGTACCGTGGGACATTAAGTTTATCATTATTCCCTCGTATACATTATTATGTGACATTTCAATTTGGTGCAAGTTCCCTAGAGGCAAGAATATCGTTCGAAGAAATATTTTGACTATACAGGGTGATAAACAAAGGATGTGCTTACGACACCCTAGATTATCAGATCTTCGCGGGCCACAGTTTGGTCATGAGGGAATTTTAAAATTTCCCCCTTATACTCGGTACGTACGATAACGTTGAAAATGCCCTAGAACCTAGAATACGATTCGAAGAAATATGTGGAGCATACAGGGTGATTGCCGAAGGGACGTACTTTGATTTCATTGTAAAAGCAACACCTCGCGGGCCACAGGTTTGGTACTGTGGGACATTAAGTTTATCATTATTCCCTCGTATACATTATTATGTGACATTTCAATTTGGTGCAAGTTCCCTAGAGGCAAGAATATCGTTCGAAGAAATATTTTGACTATACAGGGTGATAAACAAAGGATGTGCTTACGACACCCTAGATTATCAGATCTTCGCGGGCCACAGTTTGGACATGAGGGAATTTTAAAATTTCCCCCTTATACTCGGTACGTAGGATTCCATTGAAAATGTCCTAGAATCTAGAATACGATTCGAAGAAATATATGGAGCATACAGGGTGATTGCCGAAGGAACGTACTTTGATTTCATGGTGAAACCAAATCCTCGCGGGGCACAGGTCGGGCACCGCGGGACATTAAGTTTTTCATTATTCCCTCGTATACGTTATTTTGTGACATTTCAGTTCGGTGCTAGTTCCCTAGAAGCAAGAATATCGTTCGAAGAAATATTTTGACTATACAGGGTGATAAACAAATGATGTGCTTACGACACCCTAGATTATCAGATCTTCGCGGGCCACAGTTTGGTCATGAGGGAATTTTAAAATTTCCCCCTTATACTCGGTACGTAGGATTCCATTGAAAATGCCCTAGAACCTAGAATCCGATTCGAAGAAATATATGGAGCATACAGGGTGATTGGCGAAGGAACGTACTTTGATTTCAAGGTGAAACGATATCCTCGCGGAACACAGGTTGGGTTCCGCGGGACAATAAGTTTTTCATTATTCCTTCGTATTCGTTATTAAGCGACATTTCAGTTCGGTTCTGGTTCCCTAGAGGCAAGAATATCGTTCGAAGAAATATTTTGACTATACAGGGTGATAAACAAAGGATGTGCTTACGACACCCTAGATTATCAGATCTTCGCGGGCCACAGTTTGGACATGAGGGAATTTCAAAATTTCCCCCTTATACTCGGTACGTACGATTCCATTGAAAATGCCCTAGAACCTAGAATACGATTCGAAGAAATATATGGAGCATACAGGGTGATTGCCGAAGGAACGTACTTTGATTTCATGGTGAAACCAAATCCTCGTGGGGCACAGGTTGGGCACCGTGGGACATAAGTTTTTCATTATTCCCTCGTATACGTTATTTTGGGACATTTCTGTTCGGTGCTAGTTCCCTAGAAGCAAGATAATCGTTCGAAGAAATATTTTGACTATACAGGGTGATAAATAAATGATGTGCTTACGACACCCTAGATTATCAGATCTTCGCGGGCCACAGTTTGGACATGAGGGAATTTTAAAATTTCCCCCTTATACTCGGTACGTAGGATTCCATTGAAAATTCCTTAGAACCTGGAATACGATTCGAATAAATATATGGAGCATACAGGGTGATTGCCGAAGGGACGTAATTTGATTTCATGGTGAAACTAAATCCTCGCGGGGCACAGGTTGGGCACCGCGGGACATTAAGTTTTTCATTATTCCCTCGTATACGTTATTTTGTGACATTTCAGTTCGGTGCTAGTTCCCTAGAAGCAAGAATATCGTTCGAAGAAATATTTTGACTATACAGGGTGATAAACAAATGATGTGCTTACGACACCCTAGATTATCAGATCTTCGCGGGCCACAGTTTGGACATGAGGGAATTTCAAAATTTCCCCCTTATACTCGGTACGTAGGATTCCATTGAAAATGCCCTAGAACCTAGAATCCGATTCGAAGAAATATATGGAGCATACAGGGTGATTGGCGAAGGAACGTACTTTGATTTCAAGGTGAAACGATATCCTCGCGGAACACAGGTTGGGTTCCGCGGGACAATAAGTTTTTCATTATTTTTTCGTAATCGTTATTATGCGACATTTCAGTTCGGTGCTAGTTCCCTAGAAGCAAGAATATCGTTCGAAGAAATATTTTGACTATACAGGGTGATAAACAAATGATGTGCTTACGACACCCTAGATTATCAGATCTTCGCGGGCCACAGTTTGGACATGAGGGAATTTCAAAATTTCCCCCTTATACTCGGTACGTACGATTCCATTGAAAATGCCCTAGAACCTAGAATCCGATTCGAAGAAATATATGGAGCATACAGAGTGATTGGCGAAGGAACGTACTTTGATTTCAAGGTGAAACGATATCCTCGCGGAACACAGGTTGGGTACCGCGGGACAATAAGTTTTTCATTATTCCTTCGTATTCGTTATTATGCGACATTTCAGTTCGGTGCTAGTTCCCTAGAGGCAAGAATATCGTTCGAAGAAATATTTTGACTATACAGGGTGATAAACAAAGGATGTGCTTACGACACCCTAGATTATCAGATCTTCGCGGGCCACAGTTTGGACATGAGGGAATTTCAAAATTTCCCCCTTATACTCGGTACGTAGGATTCCATTGAAAATGCCCTAGAACCTAGAATACGATTCGAAGAAATATATGGAGCATACAGGGTGATTGCCGGAGGAACGTACTTTGATTTCATGGTGAAACCAATTCCTCGCGGGGCACAGGTTGGGCACCGCGGGACATAAAGTTTTTCATTATTCCCTCGTATACGTTATTTTGGGACATTTCAGTTCGGTGCTAGTTCCCTAGAAGCAAGAATATCGTTCGAAGAAATATTTTGACTATACAGGGTGATAAACAAAGGATGTGCTTACGACACCCTAGATTATCAGATCTTCGCGGGCCACAGTTTGAACATGAGGGAATTTTAAAATTTCCCCCTTATACTCGGTACGTAGGATTCCATTGAAAATGCCTTAGAACCTAGAATACGATTCGAAGAAATATATGGAGCATACAGGGTGATTGCCGAAGAAACGTAATTTGATTTCATGGTGAAACCAAATCCTCGCGGGGCACAGGTTGGACACTGCGGGACATTAAGTTTTTCATTATTCCCTCGTATACGTTATTTTGTGACATTTCAGTTCGGTGCTAGTTCCCTAGAAGCAAGAATATCGTTCGAAGAAATATTTTGACTATACAGGGTGATAAACAAATGATGTTCTTACGACACCCTAGATTATCAGATCTTCGCGGGCTACAGTTTGGTCATGAGGGAATTTTAAAATTTCCCCCTTATACTCGGTACGTACGATAACGTTGAAAATGCCCTAGAACCTAGAATACGATTCGAAGAAATATGTGGAGCATACAGGGTGATTGCCGAAGGGACGTACTTTGATTTCATTGTAAAAGCAACACCTCGCGGGCCACAGGTTTGGTACTGTGGGACATTAAGTTTATCATTATTCCCTCGTATACATTATTATGTGACATTTCAATTCGGTGCAAGTTCCCTAGAGGCAAGAATATCGTTCGAAGAAATATTTTGACTATACAGGGTGATAAACAAAGGATGTGCTTACGACACCCTAGATTATCAGATCTTCGCGGGCCACAGTTTGGACATGAGGGAATTTTAAAATTTCCCCCTTATACTAGGTACGTAGGATTCCATTGAAAATGTCCTAGAATCTAGAATACGATTCGAAGAAATATATGGAGCATACAGGGTGATTGCCGAAGGAACGTACTTTGATTTCATGGTGAAACCAAATCCTCGCGGGGCACAGGTTGGGCACCGCGGGACATTAAGTTTTTCATTATTCCCTCGTATACGTTATTTTGTGACATTTCAGTTCGGTGCTAGTTCCCTAGAAGCAAGAATATCGTTCGAAGAAATATTTTGACTATACAGGGTGATAAACAAATGATGTGCTTACGACACCCTAGATTATCAGATCTTCGCAGGCCACAGTTTGGTCATGAGGGAATTTTAAAATTTCTCCCTTATACTCGGTACGTACGATAACATTGAAAATGCCCTAGAACCTAGAATACGATTCGAAGAAATATGTGGAGCATACAGGGTGATTGGCGAAGGAACGTACTTTGATTTCAAGGTGAAACGATATCCTCGCGGAACACAGGTTGGGTTCCGCGGGACAATAAGTTTTTCATTATTCCTTCGTATTCGTTATTATGCGACATTTCAGTTCGGTGCTGGTTCCCTAGAGGCAAGAATATCGTTCGAAGAAATATATTGACTATACAGGGTGATAAACAAAGGATGTGCTTACGACACCCTAGATTATCAGATCTTCGCGGGCCACAGTTTGGACATGAGGGAATTTCAAAATTTCCCCCTTATACTCGGTACGTAGGATTCCATTGAAAATGCCCTAGAACCTAGAATACGATTCGAAGAAATATATGGAGCATACAGGGTGATTGCCGAAGGAACGTACTTTGATTTCATGGTGAAACCAAATCCTCGCGGGGCACAGGTTGGGCACCGCGGGACATTAAGTTTTTCATTATTCCCTCGTATACGTTATTTTGGGACATTTCAGTTCGGTGCTAGTTCCCTAGAAGCAAGATAATCGTTCGAAGAAATATTTTGACTATACAGGGTGATAAACAAATGATGTGCTTACGACACCCTAGATTATCAGATCTTCGCGGGCCACAGTTTGGACATGAGGGAATTTTAAAATTTCCCCCTTATACTCGGTACGTAGGATTCCATTGAAAATGCCTTAGAACCTGGAATACGATTCGAATAAATATATGGAGCATACAGGGTGATTGCCGAAGGGACGTAATTTGATTTCATGGTGAAACCAAATCCTCGCGGGGCACAGGTTGGGCACCGCGGGACATTAAGTTTTTCATTATTCCCTCGTATACGTTATTTTGTGACATTTCAGTTCGGTGCTAGTTCCCTAGAAGCAAGAATATCGTTCGAAGAAATATTTTGACTATACAGGGTGATAAACAAATGATGTGCTTACGACACCCTAGATTATCAGATCTTCGCGGGCCACAGTTTGGTCATGAGGGAATTTTAAAATTTCTCCCTTATACTCGGTACGTACGATAACATTGAAAATGCCCTAGAACCTAGAATACGATTCGAAGAAATATGTGGAGCATACAGGGTGATTGCCGAAGGAACGTACTTTGATTTCGTGGTGAAACCAAATCCTCGCGGGGCACATGTTGGGCACCGCGGGACATTAAGTTTTTCATTATTCTCTCGTATACGTTATTTTGCGACATTTCAGTTCGGTGCTAGTTCCCTAGAGGCAAGAATATCGTTCGAAGAAATATTTTGACTATACAGGGTGATAAACAAAGGATGTGCTTACGACACCCTAGATTATCAGATCTTCGCGGGCCACAGTTTGGACATCAGAGAATTTTAAAATTTCCCCCTTATACTCGGTACGTAGGATTCCATTGAAAATGCCCTAGAACCTAGAATACGATTCGAAGAAATATGTGGAGCATACAGGGTGATTGCCGAAGGAACGTACTTTGATTTTATGGTAAAACCAAATCCTCGCGGGCCACAGGTTGGGCACCGCGGGACATTAAGTTTTTCATTATTCCCTCGTATACGTTATTTTGTGACATTTCAATTCGGTGCGAGTACTCTAGATGCTAGAATATAGTAGGAAGAATGATGTGGTGTATGCAGGCTTATAGAAAAATGTTGTAGTTATGAAATCCTAGGTTGTTTTTTTTGCGGTTGGTTTTTTTTTTCCAATTTACCCATTACAATTGCATTTGTATCCGTACGTGCATACATTTTTGTAATATCAGTGACTTTCGTGTATTCCCCCCCTCCCGAAAACAAATAGAAATTCATAAACTGCTATTTGCATAATTTTCCGGCTCTCTTGAATTGGATGGCTTTTTTTTACACTCCTGGCAACCCTGAGCTACCATCTATATCCTTTGCTTCAGCTGCGTTCAGGTCGCTTACTTCTCATTTCAGTTCGGTGCTAACTTCACGGACGTTTCAATTATTACTTATGAATTGTATAATGATTTACTTACCTTAGTGATGCCACTAAATTATTCTCTTTCTCGTTCAAACGGCTTGATAAATGACACGAAAGATTTTTGTTTGAAATACTTGTGACCATGCCGTCATCACAAAACAAAAGAAAAAAGAAATGGTGTGTAGAGATGAGTCGTTCGGGAACGAACGAATCTTTTTGAACGAATCTTTTCAACGAACGACTGATCCGGTTCACTGATTCGCTTCGAAACGGCTCAGTCGCGAACGAATACCGAAACCGCTCCGCGCTCGCATAGGAAAGACTGAAAGACGCCTCGAGCGCTCGGGGGAAACAGTTGGTCCCTTTGTTCACACTCCGCGCCTGCGATTGAAAACAAAATTCCAGCAAGTCACGTGATACCCGAACCAACCCCTCCTCCGCTTCAGCGGCACCCAGGGAAATAGGACGGGGGAAAAAAAGCGGAAGTGGCTAGAACCAGGGAGGGACAAGACGGGCACTTGTCACCCCCCTTGGAAAAAGATAGTGCTGTTCATTTGGTGCACTGTTCTTTTTACCTTGGAAAGTAAAATAAATATAAATGTTATTTATTCCCTTACTAATTAATTCAAAGTAAAGCATCGCCATAAGTACGGGTACATATTCTTTGTCCTCCTGGAAAATAGTTTTGATTTATCCCCCTCTGGGGATAAAAAGTCTCGACACGCGTATGGTTAGAATTATTTGGCAAATTTGTCGTTCATCCGAAAGAAAGGAAAATGCGAGAGGTATTTCGATCTAGGGATGTCCCGATTGATTGATTGAATTGGTGTTTTTACGTCCACTTTATGCACAGTAAGGCTAATCGGGACTGGACCTACAGTTTAAAGTGGGATCCGAACCACTATGTGCCTCCACCGGGTATCGAACCCGGGGTGTCACACCCAGAATTTTAGTCACCTATCAGAATCGAACTCAATACTTTATTCCGACTACCATATCCCTTTAACCATGTCTTTCCTTTATATTTTGCATTGCCCAGCCGGCAATGGTAAGTTTTTAAGAGGCTTAGAAGAGTTGCTTCGACAAGGAAAACACTTGCTTATCAACTTGGCATAAAGCCATAACAGGATACAAGTTTACCGCATATGTCAGAGGTCTGCCCGCTGTGGTTGGTGACTGGCATTGTTTGTCTTCCGGAGGGAAAACACACGCTGTCAAGGGTTATCCCAGCCCAGCCGCAGATAGAAAGAAAGAGCTTCCTGTTTGTTTGCAGAGTTGATAAGGTTACACCATTCATGTGCCAAACAGAATGATTGATTTCCATAATTTCCTCATCCACCTTCCAAACCCAAAAGGCCAAACGTATTAACCTTTCATATATGGTAAAAGGAACTTTCCCCATTCTTTAGAAAATTGCTATTTCTTAGGATTTACCATAAGTCAGAGTTCAAAGAATAATACGTCAGTCAGATGGCGTTAATAAACGACCCCACCCAGTGACAAGCTTTTTGTAGTTGTATAAAAGCTTAGGTTTTGCCTCAAAAGTTCAGTTCCGAGAGTTAGAGAGAGAGAGAGAGAGTCCGAGGCAGAGAGAGAGAGTCAGAGTGAGTACAGTAGAGTTCTTCGAGTCAGAGTCAGAGAGAAGATTGTATTCAGAGTCTTTAGTTCGAACTCAGGTTCACAACCTGAGTTATGAAGCCAACTTCACTAAGAGTATAGCTGCAA
Source organism: Lepisma saccharinum (assembly GCF_977018435.1). Taxonomy (NCBI): domain Eukaryota; kingdom Metazoa; phylum Arthropoda; class Insecta; order Zygentoma; family Lepismatidae; genus Lepisma; species Lepisma saccharinum. The sequence continues at coordinate 55,583 of NW_028143544.1, forward strand.
AGGTAATGTATATGTTTTATATATTGCTATGTAACAGTAGGCCATAGAGCCCATGTAACTGAAAGATTCAAATATTCAAAGGAAGAGAAGGAAGATTCTCGTAGGAAATGTCTATAAGACACCAATACCAAGAAACACGCTTGGAGATGTATTCAGCGTGCATGTATACGATCATATTGTAATCAACATTAACCAAAGAATATATGTTTATTAAGTTTATCTTTGTGTTCCTCTTTTATTTATCTTGATTTCAGAAGGTAATGCATACAAGTTTCTCTCCAACAGTCATAGTTATAAAAATAGTATCCCCTCTAGAAATTAGTAATGGTGAATGCCGATTGCTTTAAATTCTTAACTCTTAGAAGTTAAGTGGTGGAACCCCCATAATTGCCCTTTTCTCTTTGTATCTTGTACTCTTCTGCCGGGAGTACAGATGAGAAAAGAGTGTACAGCCCAAGAACCTAGTTCTGTGTCTGGTGAGCGCAGTGGCTGTGAGATCCCTGGCGAGCCCCGGCAAACATATGTCCCACGGACTCTGAGGGTAGCCCAGTGGTAGACTTGGAAGTCTATGGTTCGAGTCAGGGTTCGTGACATATTAAATGGTGGAGGTGCGGGGCATCTCACCAAAAGTAGTAGTAAAAGTGAGAAGGCATCTCACCAAAAGTAGTAGCAAAAGTGAGAAGGCATCTCACCAAAAGTAGTAGCAAAAGTAAGAAGGCACTTTGTTCACTTTGTTGACTTTGTTGAAACTATGACTTTGGAAATACTTGGATGTCTGATCAAGAAATAAAAGAGACACGACGTAGCGAAAGAATTGCATCACGTAGACAAATAGAAATTCCGTGTATCCTTAGTGAATGTAATCAGCCTATAGCAGAAAGAAAAGTCACAATGCCGACCGACTCAGAAAGCACTAGTACAACGACAACGTCAGTTCCATGTCACGGGCGAGTACCGTCCGTGCAGCCCGACACGTTTTCAGGAAATAAGGGTGAAAACGTCAGAAAGTTTATTCAGACCTATGAAAGGGTAGCAACTATTTTGGGATGGTCCGAAAGGGATAAAATAAAGTACCTTCCAGCATATTTAAAGAACAGCGCATCTGATTTTTGGGAATTGCATAAGAGCACCTTAGAAGCGTTAAATTTGTTTTCTGAACTAAAAGCAAAATTAGAAGAAGCCTTTTCACCTGTCTATCCAGAAGGCGACGCTTTAATAGAACTTAGTGCACGAAAGAAGGGTGATGATGAAACAATAGAGCAATATTATTACTCTATGTTGAAATTGTGTCAGAGAGCTGACCCACATATGAACACCGAAAGTAAAATGAACTACATTTATAGAGGACTCAATGAGGACCAAGTTGAGAAACTAGTCCCCATGAGACCGGAATCATTAAGTGATTTGCTAAATAACCTTCGATTAATGGAAAGAGCTAAAAAGCAGGCTTCGTTAACAAATAGTGCATTATCCAAGAAAAAGGTAACCGAACAAAAAGAGAAAGATGTTCTTTCCTCTTTTGACAATAAAGGACAAAACTTTAGTAAGGCAAATCAAGGGTCAAATCAAACACAGAATCGACCACCAACCCAATTAGTGCAACGACCCCAGAACCAACAGGTACCACAGAATAAGTTCTTTCAAACCAGGTATAATCTTAGGCCCAGACCAGAAAGACAAGAAAATCAATATCAGCGAGGAACAGGTAGGACACTTAGGAATCCACCTAGAAATGATTTTCCCAAGCGTACTTTCACAACAGAAGTAGCCAGGCCACCTAGAAATGAGTATAGAGGCAACGATTTTAGGGGGAATACTTATAGAGGTAACAATTACCGAGGTGTTTTTAACCAGTATAATCGCAATGATAGGGGTATAAATTCAAATCAGAATTCTAGAAACAACGATAAGAGTAATATTCAGTGCTTCTCTTGTCGAAATTTCGGTCATTATGCAAGAGAATGCCCACAAAGAAGAAGGTCCGACTTTGATAACCAAACACCCACCGGTAATCAAGCTTCCTTCAGAAATCAAAAAGGTGTACAAGAATTTGTACAGAAACCAGTAGAACATCAAGTCAACGAAATGTTAGCCGAGATGTTAGTGTCCGAACTGCTTGGAAAAACACGTTTGACGGAGGGTAATGACGCACCTGCCCATACCGTTCGAACGTCCCTTCAAAGTTTGGACTATGAAATTTGATTCTTGTTTCATCAAGACTTGATCTTACATTTGCTCTTCTTAATGCACTATCTCTAAATTCTCGAATTTCTTTACAAGTTGTCATCCATATTAAATAAACTGTAACTACGATGACTAAAAATGCAATTACTACACATATGTAAACAGCAATTTCTTCGATAGTTGTAAATTCACACGCATGAGCTTCTACTTGACTCACTGGTATGGCACTCATAGGTATAGCAACATTTTGTACTAATCGATTTGTGCGGTTTAATTTAAAAATACACCATAATAATAGAATGCTAATTATTCCATTCCAAAGATAAAATACTAAATTATCTGTCGTATCGGAAGGTATTAATTCACTTCCTATATCTGTAACCATATTTTCAACTTCATCTAACAATTCTTTTCTATCGGTAACTGATTGATTTTCAGTTGTGGGTTTTATATAGATATGAGGTAGTTTCTGTGTCCAATTATTATCTAAACAATCTTGAAATGATTTAAACTCTAACATTTCTTGTTTTGTCTTCATATCTGTGACTTTTAATGTAGGTATGTGAGACCAACTGGCAGGGATAACTCTAGATATCTGAAAGTTCGTCTCAGCATTGTCTGAACATGGAAAAGTTTGAGGGATGAATACATCATCACTAATTTTAGCAGAACATGTGCAAGGTAAATCTAACTCACTGGCTCCTGGCTGATTACCATGAGTAGGAAATTTACGCTTGTTTCCATTACATTCTACTTCAATTTCATCTAAAGCGTTTGTGATTACATATTTGTCTGGCGATATTTCAGTGATAACTATAGGATTTCCCTGAGTACATTGAAATGTACAAACTTTTGCTAACTCTTCTATAGTAGATCCTTCTCTAATCTTTTGTGGGCAACCGGTGCCTATTACAGCATCGTGTCCATACCGTGGTAAGTAACATAATTTATCTGTGTGAGGATTACATGTTGAAAGGAAGGTTCCTGACAACATTCTAACACTCGTACTTGTAGTTGCTGCATAGCTTGTGGAATGTAATAATATACATGTCGAATTATGCCATCTAAATGGTACTGTCTGAAATCGTTCTAGTAACACTCTTTCTCCTATCCTGATTATAGGGATTTTAACATGAAAAACTACGTTCGTATCTGAGAAAATACACTGCGTTATTGGTAAACTATAATATTGACTTAATTTATTCAGTGAAATGGCTAAAGTAAAGCCTTTCTTAGAAATTTTCTCGATTATGCTCAGTAAGTCATCTCTTAAAGTTGGTGGTCTAATAGAAGTCATGGGCAAGGTATTATGAAAACATGCATTCTGAATTTCTCTATATTCCTGTTCTATTACCTGATTTAACACTATCTTATGGAATAACATGTTTCGCATTTGTTCCAATAATCCTTTATACTGCAAATTCTGGGACACATTCATTAATTCAGTGAAATGAAAGTTCTCTAATGATCGAATTTGTTCAAATTTTCCTTCTACTGCATCAAGTGATTTATTTATTTGTTTAGCCATATCTTTTAATCCATATCTAATGGTGACTATATCTCTATCAAAATGTTTTAAACTTCTAGTGATCTTTAAAATTGCTTGTTTTAGTTTACGATTTTCTACTTTAGAACTTTGAACTTCTTTGTCTGTTGCTACTGAGCAACACCATCCAAGGAAGTCTCCTAAAAATGGTAGAAGTCCTCTTTTCTTTCTAGCTGGTTCATACTCAAAATATTCCTCTGTAGGAAATTCTAAGTATGATTTATTCAAATGTGCAAGAAAAGCTTCTTGTAATTGTCCTATGGTTTCATCTATAAAACAAAATAATGAATCGGTTTCCTCATGTTCGTTACATAAATGACTTCTTTCTGAGTTTGAAATTTTCCATAAACTAGGTTCTATAATGGGAGGTTTGACTAAGACATTTTCATATACTAGTGGGATTGTGGCTTCATACATGGTTAATCCACTAATGATATTCCAGTATCCTCCGGATACTAAACGTATTGGTGGTAATGGATTTCCATAAACCTGAAAAGAGATAGTTACCAGTATACTGAAGTAGATTTCCAAAAACAGTTGGTGAGTCATCTTCTGGCTCGGTTTCCTCGGGATCTATCTGGTTGATTGGTATTTCCCAAAAAGGTATTGAGATTTCTGAAACTGGTTAGAAAACTAAAAATACAATTTAGTGGTTATTACAAAGTTAGAAATTTTTGTACATCATGTATGAAATGTAGTTACTCATATTTCAATCTTGAATGGGATGTGGTTCTATAGGTAGGCTAACAAGTCTTAGCTTAGCTATAGTTGGATCAAAGTGGCAACTAAATTTCCACTGATCACCATACATCCATATGCTCCGTTGTATATAAGCGTCTAATTGATAGGCATTTTGTTTAAGCCATATCTCTCTATCTACTTTATTTGGTCTCAAACTTAAACCAAAACGAATATAATTCGTATAAGATCTTTCAATTGTAGATTTTCCTTGAATCGTGGTGGATGTTACTGAAGGTAAAACATTTGTTCCATACGGAATGTGTTTATTTTCTCTTGCTACAAAACATTTCTTAAAAGAACCTTTCATAAACTTATGTGTAAGGCTAGCTATTTCTAACATATCCTTTATTTTTATGGTCTGAGCTGTAGATACCTGTTGGTTTTCTAATACCTTTGAAGTCACGTCATTTCCTCTTGTATTTGCATCTTCATTTACCTTTTCAACATTCTCCTTACCTCCTTTATTTTCTAATTGGGTTTGTCTTAGTTCGATTGAACTATGGGCTCTTCCTAAGTCAAAATAATCAGAAAATTCTGAAGATAGTGTACTGATAGACATTGTCGAACATCTAGACGTGACGTCGACAATATCACTTTCTTCTTCAGAAGAAATTGTAATTGTCTCTTATAAACAAACAAATATCATCAACATGGTTTCCGGGTTGGTGCAATACTAAAGTAGGATGTTGTTCAAATAAAACATCATTGACTAGGTCCTTAAAACACTGGACTACATGAATTTCGTCCTCATGTCGTAAGTTCCGTAATTCATAAACATACAATGATTTATGTGGGTCTTCTCCATATTCTTGTATGACCTTTGTGGCTCTAATGAGAGGTTCATAAGGGAAGGTGAAATGTCGTCTTGTCGTATAAATTATTGACTGATGGGTCGGTGGATAACAGAAATATGGTAGAGAGAATCTACCTACATGCGTTACTAACAGACTACACTTATTGTTCCAATATGCATCGGGTATTATGCTTCTCATAGCTTCAATCATATCACTGGGTACGGAATCCATCATTTTTCAAAAACACAAGGTCTTCTATCATAAAACCTTAAGCAAGTTGCATGTTGTTGGACACTTTTATGACAAAATTCTTTACAATGTCTACAAAAATAGCTTCTGGGTAGTCTCAAGAAGTATGGTGCTTTAAACAAATATTCCTTTTCTTGTCTTATAACATACTGTCGATAATATCGACAAAGCATGTTAATGCAATACAGTCGATTATATCCGAAATCATGGAATTCGGCTAATTCTTGTCTCTCACAATGAGGACAATGTATCTTACTTCTATCGTGTACAATGGCTAACAGTTGAAGATTCATGGATTTAACTTTCTTTTCTTCAATGGTCTCGACAAAGTATCTAATTGGTTCGGCGCTGTTCCCTGTACTGTTTGTATAGTTACTAACGGCGGCGGACCGTATGGCGTACACAACTCAAACAATCTTCTTATTAGTACGTAATACACGTCGGCGAAATTTACAGCGGTGACCTTGGCAAGTATATCATTTAACACATACTCAAATTTGGCTATGCTCTGGTTTGCTAAAACTTGATCTACTGTATACCGTTTCGTATCAAAGAAATAAAGCAAAAATTCTCTATACTTAACCTTTCTATCTTCCAATTCCAATGGAATATGAGGATATTTCTTTATATAATGTAATGACATCGACTCTCAATGAACTGATCTTTTCTTAGTAGGGTTTGGTATGCGTGCAAGTTTTATATGTCCTGTTGAATCGGTGGTAACCTTTAATTTCCAATTCAATCCGTATTTCTTTCTCCACTCTGACAAAGCTGTAACTGTATTTCTCTTAATGTTAAACAATAATCTACTCCACTCTAAATATGGGATTTCCTGAACTCCTCCGTTAATCTCGGGATTGATTTGATAATTTGCAAATGGGACGTAATATGAACAAAGGCTCTGTGCGAAAAAGACAAGAGCACTTGGTCCTATACTCTTCTTGACTTCAATCAAAGAATAACCAATAAATGTTTCGATTAGAATTTCGTCTATCGTCTCCTGAACTCGTCTTCGGACGGCGTCTGGTATTAATAATACCTCAAAAATATCTAATTTGCTTAACTCTCCTTCGGCTGCAGATTCGGACATTTAATCACAAAACACTTATTTGGTGACAACTCATAGGGTTTCTTAACTCACCTAACTTCTTATTGTTCTTCGTGAGAAGAAACAGGATGTAGATCCTAAATTGTCTCAGATGAGATATCAGCTGGGTCAATCTTTAAGTAGAACCTGTTAAAGATAAATCCTGATATAGGCGAAGATATACATATGATTTGCAATAAATAGCAAATATATATTTTCGTAGACTAATACATTTGAATAGATTGAATAGAAATAATGAATATTCGGATGATGAATAAAATGATTGTCTTTTAAATGAATGGCCAGTTCATTCAATTGACGAAAGTGTGAGGAAGAAAATGAGGCATACAATGAAAGATGTACATACAATTCTTCCATTTATGTATCGTATCGTATTAGATCTTTTTCGGATTACCTTCTATTTCAACGCTAGTTTGCACTTCGTTTAAAGAAGGTGCAGATGTATGCGTATTAAGGATGAGTTCCTTCCATTTTTGAGTCGTTGTGATTTTAGTCTTTACTGATTTACATTTCAAAAACAAATGTAATTACCATTGGTTCGGCGAATAATATCTTTTCAAACGTCTAACATTGACGTTCATTTCCTTTTGTCCTACTAACTTTCTTACATGGAATACATTATTTCCCATATATCTTACGATTTCCCATGGTCCATTCCATTTTCGTCTTAGCTTTTCTGTTAATCCAATTTTGTGCGCAGGTTGGTATACCAAAACCAAATCTCCTGCAACAAATTGTACGTCATTTACTTTTTCATCATGTCTCTTCTTATCATATACCTGTCTTTGTTCATGTCTTTTTCTCGCTATGTGGCGTATGTCTTCCAAATGTTGAGATAGGTGCGTCGTATGCGCGGTGGGATCTGGCGTCTTAAGGGACTCTATTCCCATTGTTTCCAAAGGGAATACTGGTTTTCTACCGTACACTAGCTCAAAAGGCGAGAAACCAATTTGATCTACCTTTGAACAGTTGTACGCAAAAACACACAATCTTAAATAATCACTCCAATCCTTTTGGTGATGTTCTACGTATTTACTTAGCATTTGGGCTAACGTAGCATTGAATCTCTCGACCTTACCATTCGTTTGTGGATGGTAAGCTGTGGTACATACATGTTTCACTTTCATTAATTCCAGTAATTCTTCTGTTACCTTTGCCATATATACAGATCCTCTATCGGAGAGTATCTCTCGAGGACATCCATGTCTACATATTACATCCTCTAGAAGAAATTTGGCTACTGTTTTCGCTGTTGTTGTTCTCAGACATCTTGCTTCTATCCAATTTGTAAGATAACATGTTGCAGTAATAACATACTGAAATCCTTTAGAATTAGGCAATGGTCCTAATATATCCGTGGATACACGAGCGAATGGTTCTCCAATAGGTATCGGGTGTAATTAACCTTGAGGTTTACCAACACTACGGTTTCTTTGTTGGCAAGTCGGGCATCCTTGGACATATGAAATAATTTCCTTTTTCATATTAGGCCAATAATAACGTTCCGTGATTTTTCCACGAGTTTTACTTATTCCTAAATGGGCTCCGGTGAGAGGAAAATCGTGAGCTTTTCTCAAAATTTCTCCTTTCAATTTCTCTGGTACTACTAACACGTATTGGTCTCCAAACTTTCGGTACAATATGCCATCTTTAATCTCAAAATATCGTACATTTAGTTGATCTGGGTCGGTTTCTTTATTTGCTATTACTTGTGTTACCACTGGATCTTCTCTCTGCATTCGTCTGATATCTTTGATTTCTCTTTCTGTATTATCTATCTCTTTATGAACCTGGGCAACGGCGACGATGGCTCCTTCTTCTATGATCTCTCTTTCTTTCGCTGATAATGAAGTAGATGGAATACGGCTAAGACAATCTGGTGCGCAATGCAATTTTCCTGATTTGTGAACAATGTCGTAACTATATTCTTGCAATCTTATCGCCCATCGAGCTAATCTTCCTACAAGGTCTTTACATCTTTTTAACCAACATAAAGCATGACTGTCAGTCACTACTGTGAACTTTTGATCTATTAAGTACGTTCGGAAGTGTGTGATTCCAAACACTACAGCTAATGCTTCTTTTTCCGCAATAGAGTAATTTTTCTCTGGCCCGTTCATGGTCCTACTAGCATAAGCTATCGGATTTACAATCCTCTTCTTTGATAACGGGTCCTTTGGATTCGGTCTACTCTGACATAGTACGACACCTATGCCGGATTCTGAAGCGTCGGTGTGCAGTTCTATAGGGATACCTGGTTCAAAATGTCGTAATACAGGAGCATTCATCAAACATTCTTTTAACCTCTCAAACGATTTTCTTTGCTCTTCTCCAAAAATAAATTCTTGGTCTTTTCTTGTATCGCTGATACGCTGCTGGAGCTCTATGTAAACCAAATGGCATTCTTTTCCAATGGAAAAGTCCGTCTCCCGTGATAAACGCGGTCTTGTGTCGATCTTCTTCTTTGATCGGTATTGACCAATATCCTGAACGACAATCTAAAGATGTTATGTACTTGATGTTACCCAAAAAGTGTATGATATCATCTATACGGGGTAAAGGATAACAATCCTCCTCTGCAATGGCGTTTAATTTTCGACAGTCTACGCAAAAACGTATCTCGTTATTCTTCTTAGGTACTAACACTACAGGTGAAGCGTAAGGTGATTTACTAGGTTCTATGACTCCTATGTCAAGCATTTGTTGAACTTCTTGCTTTATAAACTCACGCTGCTTCGGACTCGTCCTATAGGGCGGTTGACTTACAGGAGTTTCCGTCTTCAATGGCAGGGTAAATTCATAAACGTCTGTTTCTCCTAGTTGATCGGCAGTCCATGCTAAACAGTCTTTATAACTTGTCACTAAATCTAGAACTTCTTTCCTTTGAACTGGTGTCAATTCGGGATTGATGTCTAACTCTTTTGCTAGGTCATGTTCATCTTCTTTCCCTGGAGTGGTTCCACTGTGTAACACATCTAAATCCACTGCATAACAAGATTTCACTTGGGGTTGCGTTAGTGGTGAAAGACATTCCAACTTTCCTATCACTGTTCCGGATGGAATATTAATACTGGTATAACCCATATTAATTATCGGCACAGCTTTTAGATCGGACGGTTTCACTAACATTCGTGGCACTAAACATCTAAACTGATTGTATAGACCATCAGAAGGTTCCAATAAATATTCACAATCACTGTCCTTTAAAGTCGTACATGGATAAGTTACGGCAATTTGCGTATGCTGACGAGATGGAAGAAACGTATTGACCATCACTTTAAACACTTTCTTTTCCTTTCTCCTCTTTCTTTTCTCTTTTCTGGCTTCTAAACTGGTTTCAAAATTATCATCAAAACCTGAATATTTCAAAGAACTTATATTTACCTGATCATCTGGTACAGAAGTTGGATAATGCAAAATCTCTGCGGCTGATGGCTTTCCAATAGGTGATCCAGCACAATGTGAAGACTCACTAAGTTCAGACTCACTGTTGATTTGTTTTGAGTTACTCGAAACTTTAAGGTCAGTGCTATCTTGCGTTGCTGTTTGCGTACGCGCTTGGGTGCGGTCGGCGTTCCTTGAGATAGCTTTTGATTGGTTGACTCGCTCATGTGTTCCGTTGCCAAGAGGGAAACGTGAAGGCGTCATTTGCGCGCGCAACTGGGTGCGGTCGCAAGACTCGACGGTGTTTCCTGAGTGGTTAAGCTGATGTGGCTTCACTGCGTTGCTACCGGACGTTATCACGTGCTTGCTGCTTTGTGGCGTGATATTTTGGCGTCGTTCTGACATCACGCGGGCATTAAAAGTTGGCGTTAGGACGCTTTGGTTGATAAGAAAAGCGTTGGCTTGCTTCAGCTTCTTGATAATATTAATGAGCTTAGTTAACATTCTCTTACTGGGCGTTTCTTTATTTTGAACGTCACTATCACTCCTCATTAGGGTTTCGCACTTCTTATCTACACAGGGCGATTCTTGTTTAAAACTTATGTCTTGTCTTTCTTTTACTTGGGAATGAAAACTAACAACTTTTATAAGACCAGAGTATGAAGGAATATTGCCATTACTGTCCATTTTTACCAACGGAATTATTCTTTCCATTCGCTGGAATTCTCCTGGGCGTTTTAAGCAGATTTCCTTTGGACTGATCCATTTCACATACTTATTAAAGAAATCACTACCAAGTAATACTGGGGAGAACTTTTCTCCTCTTTTTGGTTCCATAAAAACAAAGTTTATCCACATTTTTAAGCCGTTTGCTCTAAAGTATACTCTATGGACTGGATATAAGTCTGAATCTGTGTCAAGCAAGGTTCGAATACTCACTAAACCTATCCTTTTACTGTTGCTGACGAAACATCTTTGCCTATTATATATGAAATAACCATTTCAATACAACAACCACATGTAATTGATTTGGAGAATATAGTTTCACGCGTTGGTAATCATACCTTTAACGCTGATCCTCTTACATATGGTTGGCAGTATTTTAGAATTGAAAAAGTGCATGTTAAAACACTTTTTGTAGATAGAAAGGGTTATGATATTATAAGGAGTAAAATTTATGATTCACCAGCCTTATCATGGTTAAACTTTGAAAACTTATCAGTATGTACGACTGAAAATTTGATGTTATTAATAAATTCTTGTCAACAAAAAGTCATAAATCCAAAATTAATATCATTTGCTAAACTTCAGCAAGATTTGGTAGAGGTACAACAAAAGTTTGTAAAGACTAATCATTCTATTAGTATAGACATTACGAATTTAGGACAATTTTATAATGTACCTCTAGCTGAATGTGTAATATCAAAAAGCAAAGTGTTGTTTGCCATAAAAGTTCCAATCATTTCAAACCAAAGACGTTTACGTAGTTTCTCAGTAAAACAAATATACTTCAGAAAACAAACAGAAGTTTGTAGTGTGTATAATGAAGATATGAACATAGCATACGATGATAATTCTAAGAATTTATTAACAACTGAATGTGATCTTGTTAAAGATACTTTATGTTTCGTTCACCCGAAACATGGATTTTTGAGTAAATTTGAGAGATGTATCATAGCTACCATAACAAAGAATGTGCATGAGATGTACAGTTATTGTAATATGACATGCACTAAGAATAACAATGATCTAGAGTTCTATAAATTTAACGTTTCTACTCAAGCTTTTGTTGGAAACAAAGAGTATAATCGTACTTTACGCATTGTATGTAAAGATATTGAAATTAATTTTCAAGTAGAATTTCAATATGGTGTTACTTTGATACATTTAGGTTGTTCATGTTACATTAAGTATGATGAAAGACTTCATATACGAAGTACTTTACCTTGTATATTACCTACAGATACTACAGCAAGTATAAGTCATTTAGTCCCACTGACATGGACAGACATGACTAACAAGAACATAACTATACCTTACTTATGTCATAAAGAAGAATGTCATATAAGCTTAAAACATGCAAAATATGAAATATCTATTATGTTATGGTTAACAATATTAACTATACAAACATACTTACTCATATTTTATATAATATGGAAAGTGTATATAAATACATGTGAATGTAAGAGACCACGGTCGTATAATGGAAGGATAAGGGTACGAAGTATGAATATTTCAAGACCAGTACCTTCCCCACCTGTTATTCACTATGAATCCGACAGAAATTATGAAGAACCAATACAGGTAGTAAATCTAGCAGATTCAAACGAACCTGAGTATATCACTGTTGAACAAGCAAATAGGTTACATCGCGTGTAAATCCTAAAGACACTATATTGTCCAGAGTGTAATATCATAATACTATGTTATAAGGTAATAGAAAGTATATACATGTATTAATATATTGTGTGTATATTCCTTTGTATAGGAATGGAGCATGAACTCAATATTAAGTAACTAGTGAAATTTCACAAGGACTCTGTACAGTTTATTTGCAGTGTAGTGCTACGATTTAATCGTTCTAACACAAACAATTTATCACGGGGAAACTACTGACCTACGTGAACTTATAGTGAAACAATGATGAAACATGAAATGTGTTGTAAAGAAAGAAAATAGTGCACACATGAACTCATATGAAAATAATATTATAAATATCTTACGTATTATAATCAATCAAATTATTTAAGATATATATACATACTTACATATTCATGTAATCCAATATAACCAATATAATCAACTTAACTACATACTAATCAACTATTCATATCATATATATGTTAATTTTTATTATTAATCACAAATATGTTATGTTATCATGTATTTTTAAGTGATAAAGTTTAATTACTTTATGTTTTTTTTTTTGTTTTGTGCAATCATGCAATTGGTAAGGTTATGAGATGATAGTTATTTCTCGTCAAAAGAGACAGAGATAACGAAATCATGAATATTTCCGGCATAGACCCTCAAGTTCTCATACAGCTCATGCTAGCTGAAAACGATCCATATGTCAAGTGGCATATAAATAAACAAGTAAGAAACGCTAAAAATCAAAGAGAACACAACTTATTCACAGCATACACTATACAACATCCAACTTTTATATTGGACCAATTCATTAACTATGCCTACGATAAAGCCAATATGTTCTATCGATATGGAGAAATCGAACCAAGTTGTCAACCTTGTAAGACAAATTTAAAAGAGTTCGTATGCTTCGCCTTGAGTAAATGTAAAAGGTTAAGAGAACAGAACCTATTATACCGACATGTTTTTAAATGTATATTCAGAGTAATAGAAGAGTATCATGAAATTCTTGTAACAAAAGAATCTAGTGTGTTTAACACTTTTACCTTGTTATGTACGGAAGAAAAACCCTTCCCTACATTGATAGCTTATTCTCACGTGTCAGAAACCGAGCCTAAGCCCAGTCTGCTTAGAGCTCTTCTGACAGACAATAGTGTCAGGATCTCATTAGATCCTTTTGATCCTTTTCATTCCAGGAAAAACATGTATGATGCTATGGAATTAGTATCGCTTAGCTTTTTGGTCAGGTTACATTCCTGAATATAACTACTTTTTCATGTCTAGTTTTTCTCAATGTCACTCTTTAGTATCATTTGTTATATATTATACTAATTCAAGGTTTTGAAGGTAAAACAAAGTATGTTTGTATATGTATAATCATGTTATGCCAACCTATAAGTTGGTTTGCTTATGTAAAATTCTAATCAAACTTTTTGTTCAAGTTTGATTCATAATTATTCTTCCTTATAAGTATGCAGCATTTAATTTGTAAGCTCACAGTGAGGTTGGTTTCGCCTTTATGAATCCACTAGTTGATTTAAGTCTGTCAACGGTACCCAATGTTATCCAATGCAATCTGCATAAATAATGATATTAATTACTCATTTGTTTGTGGTAAAGTCTGAAAGAAACCCCAGGAACAAATATAGCAGCTATCGCAGCATAAAGCCTTGTAAATGTCACCGAAACAGATTTATTTCACCAAACGTTAATACACAAACCCCGAGAAAATGAAACATCAGGAGATATTTCAATCTCAGGTGGAGGGTATTGTCACACCCAGAATTTTAGTCACCTATCAGAATCGAACTCAATACTTTATTCCGACTACCATATCCCTTTAACCATGTCTTTCCTTTATATTTTGCATTGCCCAGCCGGAAATGGTAAGTTTTTAAGAGGCTTAGAAGAGTTGCTTCGACAAGGAAAACACTTGCTTATCAACTTGGCACGAAGCCATAACAGGATACAAGTTTACCGCATATGTCAGAGGTCTGCCCGCTGTGGTTGGTGACTGGCATTGTTTGTCTTCCGGAGGGAAAACACACGCTGTCAAGGGTTATCCCAGCCCAGCCGCAGATAGAAAGAAAGAGCTTCCTGTTTGTTTGCAGAGTTGATAAGGTTACACCATTCATGTGCCAAACAGAATGATTGATTTCCATAATTTCCTCATCCACCTTCCAAACCCAAAAGGCCAAACGTATTAACCGTTCATATATGGTAAAAGGAACTTTCCCCATTCTTTAGAAAATTGCTATTTCTTAGGATTTACCATAAGTCAGAGTTCAAAGAATAATACGTCAGTCAGATGGCGTTAATAAACGACCCCACCCAGTGACAAGCTTTTTGTAGTTGTATTAAAGCTTAGGTTTTGCCTCAAAAGTTCAGTTCCGAGAGTTAGAGAGAGAGAGAGTCCGAGGCAGAGAGAGAGAGTCAGAGTGAGTACAGTAGAGTTCTTCGAGTCAGAGTCAGAGAGAAGATTGTATTCAGAGTCTTTAGTTCGAACTCAGGTTCACAACCTGAGTTATGAAGCCAACTTCACTAAGAGTATAGCTGCAAAGGTAATGTATATGTTTTATATATTGCTATGTAACAGTAGGCCATAGAGCCCATGTAACTGAAAGATTCAAATATTCAAAGGAAGAGAAGGAAGATTCTCGTAGGAAATGTCTATAAGACACCAATACCAAGAAACACGCTTGGAGATGTATTCAGCGTGCATGTATACGATCATATTGTAATCAACATTAACCAAAGAATATATGTTTATTAAGTTTATCTTTGTGTTCCTCTTTTATTTATCTTGATTTCAGAAGGTAATGCATACAAGTTTCTCTCCAACAGTCATAGTTATAAAAATAGTATCCCCTCTAGAAATTAGTAATGGTGAATGCCGATTGCTTTAAATTCTTAACTCTTAGAAGTTAAGTGGTGGAACCCCCATAATTGCCCTTTTCTCTTTGTATCTTGTACTCTTCTGCCGGGAGTACAGATGAGAAAAGAGTGTACAGCCCAAGAACCTAGTTCTGTGTCTGGTGAGCGCAGTGGCTGTGAGATCCCTGGTGAGCCCCGGCAAACATATGTCCCACGGACTCTGAGGGTAGCCCAGTGGTAGACTTGGAAGTCTATGGTTCGAGTCAGGGTTCGTGACAGGGGGCCCTTATGTTAGCAAGGCGACGACGCTACCACTGTGCCATCGGGGAGGCCACATGTTGGTTCGGATATAACTTTAAACTGTACATCCGGACTCACAAACTGTGACAATTTTTTTGATAAGGAAAGATCTCGAAATACAAACATTTAAAACAAGAAAACCTCCATGAAGACATAAGTTTGTACATTAAAGAGCATAGATTCTTTGTTATATTCTAATACGTCTTACAGTAAAGCAACTTCGATTTCGCCGAAATCGTCGACGTACCACTGAAGGTCTGGGTTCGAAAACTTACTTGCGCATCGTTATTGCATACCTTATGAGAGTCTCTTCATCATATACAGTAATCATCATTCACCTTCGTCGTAGCAATTAGCCAAAATGGCAGAATCGACACACAAAATAAGGAAAATAATTTTAAATTAAGACTCTCGAATATTTAAGTTTCGATCTCGATTTTACATTCCCCGACGTTCTTGACCTCGTCTTAACAAGTCTCGATGATACTTATCTCTTCTTTACCTACGCAGGATGACATTTTCCTTATCGCTAAAGTACCATCTTATGAAAAACAACAGGGCGATAAAGAGAATCAATGTATACTTACCTTTGCTAGCGACTGCATATTTCTTTTTTCATACACTTATCCACAAAGGAAAAACACACGCACATACAGAGGGGAGGAAGTTACAAGCGTTGCAGTTACAAGGGAGTCATCACTTAGTCTATTTTGCACCCGTCACATGATACGGGGTCCAACATAGGTAATAATACAACTGTAATGCCGTATAACTAAAATCTTAAGATATTCTGACTTCAGTTAAAAGCTGGGGCTGTAGAGGGACACTCAGCACAACAAGGGCGAAACACACACTAGGAAGATTATACTGGCCGTAGGTCCCGACGCCAGAGCCTCGTTAGCCTGCAAAATACAGTCCAGGTTGTACTACGTGGAAGTGAAGTTGGAAATTGAATGTACTTCGTGGAAGAGTCACCGCTTACGCCCCATGCAACAGATGAATTCCAAGAAGGACAAATAAGAATGTTATGAAAAATAACTATAAAATAAACAGGAAGGAGTAAAACAAATCTTTGCAGAGAAAATAAGTTTATTTTTAGTGGTTTATATCCACTACTATTTCACACATCCTGAAATATGTGACAGCTGGTAAACATTTCTGAGGCATTGTTCTCATGTCATAGGAGGAGGAAAGTGCATTTTCAATGTTACAGTTTCTTTTTCGGACAGAAGTTGCCATTATTTAAAAGTTCGTTGTATTGCAAGCTTATGATAATGGTCACTTGCAGGGATATTTACCGTAAGTTCTACTAGATGAACAAATTAACCTATATTTTTCATATCCGGAAAATATTATAAAATTTAAAATTATAATATTTTGTGCAAGTTCTTTCCATGAAG